>NC_056729.1:152297822-152335322 GCF_019279795.1 Protopterus annectens | reverse complement strand
ACATTGTAGAATATATATCAATATATGTGCTATATAATCTAAGCAACATTACATAAATTATTCAATTCCTGACTTCACTTAAAGCTCATTCCTCCTCCAAAACATTTTTTTGCATGTATTGTTCTCACAGTTTCCATTTTTTCCATGTAATTTACTCCTACCCTTTTCTAAAGATTCTACTTCCTGTTATTTTACCTCTGTTATAATAGTTACTACTCCAGGTATAGTTGGTTTAGATGTTGAGTTAAATTTTCTAGTAATTGAGGTTTAGGCAGCCACCAGAATTAAACTTAACAATATCTTACTATGTCTAAGCAATTCAGATCCCATATCCCAGTTCAAAAACTGTTATTTCCTTAGTTACACTCATTTTCTCACCCATTATTCCTGACATGGTACTCTGTAGGAAAATTTTAAGTTTACCAACTCATGCCTGGGGTATAAAAGCATCTATGCAAATACTTCCAGACAAAAATACCTAAATCTTCTAGACTTTCTGCATATTTGGGAGTCATGAGTATGTCCTCATATTGTTTATTTGTGAAATGTGTATTTAATCTCTCTTACCAATCTTTTCTGACTTCTGATTGATTCCTATAGTCATTGTGCAATACGTATATGCCACATTAAGTATCCCTTTTTTTTAACAGCAGCTTCTATTCTAGATTAAATTAAAAACTCATCCAGTGCAGGTTCTTCATTTAGGATTCTCCTATTCCTTTCTCTTTCTGTATATTCTGAGATCAATCACTGACAGGGAAGGCAATCACTAATCTGCAATCCAAATGTCTTCTTGGCCTCTTCCCATTCTATTACCTTTCCTTCTCTAATTATTTGTTCTCAATACTGTTACATGTCTTGTGTATTCAAATGAGACACTGAGGCTGGATATGCATTCAAGTAGTTTATTATACATACACATATCAGAAACTGTAACTTGCACATATACTTCGTACTTCATATGCTTACTGACTGACTTGTTACTTCTAACTCACACATGTGTATCTCCATTCAAGCTTACATTCACACTGACTATGTAAAATGGCCCTGATCTTGAACATGCTCAGTAATTTATATGCACATGCTGTCTAGCTACAGTGGCTGACTAGGTTCAATCTACACACAGATTTACAAATATCTTACTTCCTTTGCCAGCTTCCTCCAGTACATTCAAGCCCACTCTTGTCTATTCTCTGCACCCCTAATTGCAGTCATCCCTATTGGCAGAATCTCCTTATCCATTCCCATGTTGTCTTAGTTCTCAGTATACGTTCTGCTACATTATGAATATAATATTCGGCATGACTGTTATTCTGTTATTCTCCTTTAGGATCTGTGTCCAAAATCCCATTCTTTCTTTATTTCTTGAATTACTCCCCTGCTTCATCATCCCTTTCCACTTTGAATAGTAGCTTTCTGCTTGTGTTATGTATAAGACCCTTAGCTATGTAGCTCTGAAATATCCAATCAAGTAATCCTAAACCTCCTTGTTCTGTTGGGAAGATCAACTTATCCCACTTGACCCTTGCCCTCTTCCCCTCCCAAAAAAAGACCTTCAACTATTTATTAATTGCTGTCTACAACTTCTCCTCTGGTTGATAAAAATATGCCTGACCTGTGTGTAGAACTAAAGGCACTAAGAACATTTTACTGCTTGTATATTGCCATCCATATCCATAGGCAAGAGCTTCCTGTTTCCTAGTTTTTGTATTATCTTTTGTTTAGTCTCTTCCCATGTATCCTTAGCTACCATAATAGAATCCTTTTTAAACCATACTCCTAAGTATTTCATTTTATCATGTCCTCATAAATATGGGTATTGCTGGACCAATTCATGTATGGGTACATAGTTCATAGCTATAGCTTTTGTTTTATCTTCATTAATTGTATATCCTCCAAAAAAGCTGAAACTATCTCATAATATTCCACAACAATGAAATGTCCTTTTCTGGTTCTATCAGGTACAACATAATATCTGTAAATAATGCCAACTTTTCTTGAACATTGTACCAGTTATATCCTTGTATTGCTGAGTCCCTTATTTTCTTTGTCGGTGGTTCTAAATATAACACAAATAACAAAGGAGAAAGAGGATACCCCTCCCTGGTTACTCTGTTCAGAGACAACTTATCAGAAAGAAACCCTCACACTTTGATCTTTGCCTCCAGTCCCTCTTACATCCATCTAGTTAACCTTGTTATTATATCAGGAAATGCAAATGCTTCCATTGCCCTACTCATAAAATCCCAGCTTACTCTTTTGAATGCTTTCTCTGCATCAAGACCTACCAATAACAGCAGTATTTTTTTTACATTCGACTTCCCTCTGGATCATCATTGTTCTAGTAATGTTGCCAAATGTTTGCCTACCCTCCAAAAAACCACATTGGTCCATATCTATAGATTTTGGCATCACCGTTGCCATTCTTTTAGCCATTATAGACATACATACTTTATAATCATAGCTTAGAATGGAGATGTGTCTATATGAAGCTGGATCAGATGGGTCCTTCCTGTCTTTACATACTATAGCCACTACAGTCTTTTTTCCAGGATGATGGTGCCTCCCCTCCTTTAAAATACCACTAAAACCTTCCAGATTTGTATCAGTTTTCTTCCCTTCTAACTTCCAAACCACTACTGAGATTCCATCTGTTCCTGGAGCCTTTCCTGTATATTGGTTATACATCATCATTTTTATCTCATCTCTTCATATCTTAACTGTTAATTGTTGAGTCTCATCTACCTCTAACCTTGGCTTAAATCTTCCGTAAATATTTCCATTTGTGCTTTTTCTTCATTTTTCCTCTTCTCTGCTTTATACAAATTTTCATAAAATTTCCAAAATATCTCTGGTTATTTTTCTTGTTATAGACTCCCTAAGTTTGGCAACAACCCTTTCTATTTTCTGTGGTGTAAGTCATTGTACCAAAAGTTTTTGTGTTCTAGAGTTATCAAAAAACAGTTGCTTAACAGCAATCTTTCTAAACTCATTGATATTATCCAGGTACTCCCTTATTTTCCATGTAGAACTCTGCAATTGTGGCTCCTCTTCTTCTGGGAGATCCCCGTTTTTTGTAATGCTTTAACCTTTGTCATCCCCTCTAAATAATTCTTATTACTTCTTAACTGGATCTCTTACTCTTTCTGTTTTATTTCTACCTTAATTGCAAAGTCCACTTTCATTTTAACCCACTAGTTATAACTTATGGAGTGCTTTCTATGTTTCCTAATAGATCCAGGATAATTTCCACTACCCATTCCTTAAATTGCTTTCTTTTCAACAGGTAGGTGGGGAAGCACCAGTGTCTCATCTTTACTTCATTACTCTGCATTTTTATCTTAGTAATTATTGATACATAATCTGAAATAGTTATTGGATATGTATCAAAGTTTTCAATTAAATGGACACATTCCTGTGAAATATAATTTCTATCAAGTGTAGCCCAGTTATTTTACTTTGGAGAAAATATGTAAATTCTCTCTCCAGGCTCCTGCTACTGAATTCTCTCTTTTGTAACAAATATTTTCATAATTTTTTATCAGAAATCTACCCTCTTTGTTATGTTTTCACTTATAAGCCCCCAGATAAATCCTCATTGTTGCAAATCATACTCCATTTCCCACATTTAAATTATATTCCATGCCAAAAGCTGATTATTTCTGCAGAAATGTTTTAAGTTCGAAAGTAGCAATTTTAGGTGGCCACATCACCTACTCTTCTACTTCCCTTGCTCCACCCCATAATATCTCCACCAACCCCAATACATATATTACTGTATTTTATAACCAAAACCCTTACCCTGACTTTTTCTCTCCACCCTTGCTTCCTAACATTACATTCCCTCTGCTTCCACCTTTCTGACAATTTAATCAACATACATTCTATCATAATGACCGATTTTCCAATAACCTTGGTAGTATTGTCCTTTGCTATAGCATCCATCATTATCTTAATGCACATGTCATCCTTGTCCTTAACTACAATTAATGTGCACAGGAGTACCATCAAAGTTTCTACAATTACCCTTAACTCAACCACTAGCTACTCTGATATCTCTCCTAGTTTATTTAGTATTGCCCTCTTAAACTCCCCAAAACTTAAAATACTGAATACACACCCTAAAACCATTATTGTCAAGTACTGAAACTTCCTCACAAAATGCCCTTAGAAACAAACTCTGTTCTTTCCACTTCTCTCTCATTTAACAGTGTGGAGACATCCAGCCAAATCTAGGCCCCAGTCTTCCCTAAACAACCATTCCCAAACTAAAAAGCTACACTTGGTTACAAGGAACCTTTGTATCAAATGCAATGAAACTATATATTTTCATGCTTGGATATCACAATGCATTCCTGATGTCCTAGCGCCCACTGAAACCTGGTTCAAACCGAATAGAAAAGACTCTGAAATTCTACCCTGGTTACAATGTTATAAGAAACGAATGACTACATTAAAAAGTAGGTGAAAATGCATTACTTTACTCCAACAACTAAGATTTGACATCCTACTCAAAAAACTTTCCAAATTTAGCCAACACAGAAATACTTATCACCTTCTTAAAACTGTAGATTCCCCCTGGCCATAATATCCCAGTACTAGAAGATATCCTATCCTGGATACCAACTGCAGTTTCCAATGAAACTATTATCTTACAGGATGTTAATATTAACTAGCATCTGACTAATATCTGACTTCCCAACTGCCTACATGAACTTCTTCGGATTCTTACAACTCGTCACAATGCCAGCAAGACATGGCCAAATAATAACCTAGGCTCCATACTTGACTAGATCCTGGTTTCAGACCAAACCAAATTCACTAAAACTGGGACACTTCCAAACTCTCTAAGTGGCCACCTTATCAGCTTGTACCTACAAAACTCTCATATAACCAAAGAATATCACTACAAAAGGTCTCATAACTTATCTAATTTTAATCAATACTTTTTCTTTGACTTATTAAAATCTATAAACTGGTCTGTACTGAAAAACTCTATCTTTTGATGGGACAGTACATTATTTTAATACTTCATTTCTCAACATCCTTAACAGTGTCATTCCTTTTCCTACCAAAAGAACCAACCCAATCATACCCCATGACTATTCAAGTTAAGCAAACAAATAATGAAAAATTTTGACAAAGCATGGAAAAAATGACTAAAGAATAAAACCAAAGCAAATCTACAAAAGTTTAGGCAACTCTGTAATTAGGTTAAAAAACAAGTCACTAAAGATCAATAACATTTCTTCACTGATCTTACAGTTACTCATAAAAACAACCCCCAAAAATTCTGGTCATCTATTAATTCAGTTCTTATTCCTGGAACCAAAAATTATCCCAGTCCATATCCAGATAAAATATCTTCTCAAACTGCTAGTATATTTAATACTTATTTTTTGAATGGCATTGCTGACCTAACTACAAACTCTTCCCACCAAACCACCTACACCCTATATTCTCATAATTCTAGGATATGATTAGTGAGATGGCAAGATCTGGTAGAAGGGTAAGTGCATTACTGTAAAGTGATGGACTGCATGTTGTTACAAGTTAATATAATACACGGCAGAGTTAGGTGTGTAGACACTTCAAAGATGATGTCAGATGATTTATTTTAATTTAATTAGGAATAATTTAATATGTGCTTTTGTTCTTATTTCTACAAACAGTGTTCCATTTTTGGCAACATATGCTAAGTACGGTGGCTCACCAAAATGATTTAGCTGTTTTGTCATGTATAAAAGTAAGACCACCAGTCTGGATAGGGGGTTGAAGTGGGATCAGAGTAAGCCACCAGTCAAATGAGACATTAGCTAGTCAGTGTGTGTATGCATACTACTACTATGTAGTAATAGTACTGAGGAAACTGGCAAACTTGAAATATGATTTAAGTATATAAGATACCAGAATATATTGCAGCTATGATGACAGAATTAAATTCTGTCAGTAAACTATGAAGGTCAGGTGTTAAAAGATGTGTATCAGTAGATACACATAAATCAGCAGTCTGCATAGAAGGAGTAGAGGTATAAATATACAACATAAGCAACAGAGAAAGCAATCAAAAAATCAAAACAAGACCAGATTTCCATGCAATGTGGGCTCCTATAAGAACATAGAAGCTGGGACTCTAGCTAAAAATAACAGAAGGAAAATAAAAATAATCATATACACTAGTGGCATGGATTAAAGCTAAAGTACCTACAGATAGGTAATCTGCTTATAATTTTAGCTTTTGTGCTAGAACTAGACTCCCAGAGCTTAACTCCAGTCAAGTCAGCAGATAATGCTTTTACTTATTACATGTATTCATTCACTGGTATGACAGGAGCGGAATATGTCTAGTAGTATGATCACCACCAGTCAATAAGATGTATATGGTGCAAAGCAAAGAACAACAACAAAGGAAAAGAAGAGAAACATAAACGTATTATTCTCATTCTTTTTGTGCAGTAGAAAATGAAACACGGTAGTACAAAGTGTTCAGTTTACCAGCATAAACTAAAGCACATAGACATCTCATGCTAATACCACAGACAATAGGCATCTTGAATGCAATATAGAATTACACACCAAACTAATTTCTCTAGCAACTACCTAGATTTACAGATTGATATAAAATTAGAGCATATACCTACAGCTGATGCAGATGACTCAGTAAAAACATTTGTATAAACATGCAGCTGGAAACAACAATGGCATTCACATTAAACATATGTCATTCCAACAAGCTGTTCATCTGTCCAGTGCTGATCTACACAAAGTATGCGGATTAGCTAAATAATAGTATATGAGTAAATAACATAGATCAACAAAGTAATGTAATACAGATGTGAGCAGCCTGAAAGCTACAAGTCAGTAACATCCACAACTACACAAACTTTCAGATAATGTCACATGGTTCATAAAATGTAATGAGCAACATGTGTAAAATATACATACTCTGCAACTGGATGTGTTGCATTATAGGATAGCAGCTACCAATGCCCCTGCAGGAAAACTTCATGCAGGGAAAAAAAAAAAATATATATATATATATATATATATATATATATATATATATATATATATATATATATGTATGTGTGTGTGTGTGTGTGTGTGTGTGTGTGTGTGTGTGTGTGTGTGTGTGTGTGTGTGTGTGTGTGTGTATGTCTGTGTGTGTCTGTATGTGCCATTTGATCAAAAACACAAAATGTTGAAACATAAAATGTCAAAAAACTGTTTCATGCAGAGGGGCAAGCCCTCCTTTATCCTTCCCCAGGTGGAGGGCTGCACCACCACTCTCCCTACTAACTAAATATATACCAACTCCAAAACTGTACAACTGTGAGGAAAGAGCAAATTCTATTTCCAATATTTTGTGTTTTTGATCAAATGGCATGGAAACACACAGACACACATGTGCACACACACACACACACACACACACACACACACACAGATATATATGTATGTGTGTGTGTGTGTGTGTGTGTGTGTGTGTGTGTGTGTGCACGCGCGCGCACGTGTGTGTGTGTGTTCGCCTGCGAGCCCAAATATGATGTACAGATATCTAATAAAAGCATATGAAATAGATAGATAAATGTCACTATTTTCAGCAACATGCTAAAAGGGCAAAGGAGAAACATTTACCCATTAAGTAATATTATAGGTCAAGATTAAAAGTGTAGCCACAGCCTGGTAACTTCAGTCAGATGACACATTTAGCAATCTAGCATGCACATTGCAGGTAACTGAGGCTAGATAGTGATGATACTAACAAAAGTAGTGAGCTATAAATATGGCTTAAACATACAAGATAAAAATATATGTTACTACTACAGTGACAGCGCTAAATTCTGAAAGTAAAATGCCCCTTGTACTCTGTGCAGGTCAGATATTAAAAGTGCATATCTGAAGACCCACATAAATCAGTCCTAAATCATTTACAAAAAATTGATCTCTTATTTTATCACACTTATTAGTCATATGGGAGTTGCATATCAGTCTTAGTGCTACTTCTAGGCACACAGATATTTTAATGGCTGCATCTCATTGCATGTGCATGGCACTTCCATTAAAGTCTATGGAAGCATCCTAAGCTAAGCCAACATCACAGGGGGATTCCACAGTTTGTTTGACTGTGGTGTACAAAATATGTTTATAGAGATTTGTATTAAAAAGACCTAAATATAAAAGAGCAGCAAGGCACAAAGTGCATCATGGCATGTAAGCCACCATATGCTGTGATACATATGCAATTTGTGATAAAACACTTTTAACTGTCCAAAAAAAAGTCAGCAGAACCTGCATTCCTCCAGTAACTTTCCAGACACAAAGAAAACAAGCCAAGAAGCTATCAGAACTAGACTGATAGATTGTTATATGAAACATTTCAGTAACGGGCTCTCATGTGTATTTTCTTACTCACCTTCCTTCTGCATACTGTTGCATGGGGTAGGAAGCATAAAACTGATACGACTTTGTGTTTGCAGCTGAAGCTGGGAAACGTGATCAGTGGTACTGTAAATATTAAAATTGTGTATGATATTAGGTGATGATACAAAAGGGAAATTAATTTTCAAATGTGTAACAAATGTTACAAAATTAGGAGTACTGATCTTGTCAACATAAATTATCCATATTTAAACAAAATGTCAAAAACTTACTTTGTGTTACTGATATGATTCATTGCTGTAACAATTTATGTTTCAGTTGTGTAAGATATATACAATCCAGAATATAAATGAACCACCAAAGAATGCTGAAATGGAGAAGAAAAATACCAAAATATGAAGAAAATCCGTGCATCCACCAGGCTGAAGTAAAAGGTCTTTATTAAACACAATAACCAATGAAGATATATTCCCAATACCAAAATAATCCAATATGCTGACGACTCAACTTTAATCTGCTCTGCCTCTAGCCTTCCTGAACTTTTAACAAAGACCCAAACAGACTTCTCAACAACTGAAGCCTGGATGCTCCAGAATCAACTATCCTTAAATGCTAACAAATCCAAAATTTTAATCTTCCTTCCCTCAAAACCCTTCTCTTTCAGCAAAACCTCTTTCCAAATCCTAAGCCAAATAACTCTCCTATTGAAGTCACCCCCCCCATACAAAGTTACTAGGTGTAACTATGGATGGACACCTAAAATTCGACAACCATGTATTCCTAAACATCAAAAAAACACACCAAAATCTGGGTATATTTTATAGGAATAACCACTTTCTCTCACCTCTTACTAGACGTACTCTCACCTCCACTTACCTCCTCCCCTCCCTGATGTATGGCATCCCCCTTCTAACCAACTTATCAGCATCTATCACATCCAAATTAGAAAACTGTTATAACAAAATCTCCAAATTTGCCACTATTTCCAAAACCTCCTCCCATCATTGCCTTGCCCTTAACTCTCTAAACTGGCTAGAACTTCCAAATTATCTGTCCTTCCTCCAACTCACCACTGCTCACAAATTATTCTTCAACCCCAGCAAATGCCCTGCTCTAAAATAACATCCTAGTCCCCTGTGTACCAAACAGAACTCTAAGATCGGCACAACAAAGCCTAATATCTGTACATAAACCCAACCGACCTCCAGAACTACTTCTCTCTTTTTCCTTAGCCAAAAAATGGAACTCTCTCCCTCCTTCCCTAAGAATAATAGAAAATATGACGAGCTTTAAGTCACAGCTTCACTCCTCCTTTCCTCCATTCGGAAATGCACCTGCATTCTTCCAATCTAGCAAGCCCCCCCCCCTTCTCCCTTCCGGTTCAGTGCTGTACCTCTAACCATGTTCTGCCAATGCTTCAATCCTGCACTCTAATTCCTAAACTCAATGAAATATTTGCACCCACGTGTCTATCACCTTGGGTTCTAGTTCTCTAATGCCAACTTCCTATAATCAGAAATGTTCTTCCTATATCAAGATTGTAAGCATACTTTTGTAAATATACCTTTCTTTATTTTAAATAAACTAGTATTTGTATTAAGAATAAGTTGTTAACTGTATGCAGCTTTTTTACTTTTTACTTGTATCATAAATGTTTACTGCATTTTGCTTGTTGGAGCTTTTCTTCTCGGGCCTCCACTGAAAATGGGCACACTGGCCCAGTGGACTTTCCCGGTCAACAAACTGGAAATAAATAAAATAAATAAATATAAAAAATGGTGAGTGGTTTTGGACTAAAAAGCCCTTCTTCAGATCTAAACAGACAAACTTGCTATAAAGAATTATACTATCCAACTACCAATCAAAGCTTAATGAATGTTGTACAGCCAATAAAAACACACATCTCAGCACCTATTCAGACATATAGAGATATAAACCAATGAGCATTATGCAAAAAAACACCAATCTTAATGGTAGAGTAAGTTACTGACCCAATCAGAGTTAATTGACAGAGTGGACTTAATTCATGAATCAGCAGCCAATCTCTGTGGCAGAATATACTACTAGTCCAATCAAAATTACAGGCAGTGTAAACATTATTCATGTCTCAACAACCATCATTAAACATACATCAAATAGACTGTATCATCCGCATCTAAGGGACTGATGCTGCTATTGGTTAAAAACTCTACTATCAACCAGTCATATGCTAGAAAATAGCCCCTTCATCCATTCAGAACAAAATATATTTCTGAATGAGCGACTCCACCTATACAGATAAACTATCTACTTAATAAGTTCTGGAGTAAGGAATATATAACCACTAAAAACAAGGATTTCAGCACCCACTACTACAGACTATTGATCCAGTATGAATAGAAAGCAAAGTAAAATTTGTTAATACATCAGCAGCCAATCTCTATGGCAGAATAGAATGCTAATCCAATCAAAATTAAAGGCTGAGTGAACGTAGTTCATATCCCAACAACCAGTAACTGAAAATATTTCAGTAAACTATGTCTTCTTACTGATATTGGTTGAAAAACCTTACAATCAACTTATCATTTACCAGAAAGAAGCCCTTTTGTCCAAACAAAAATATATATATTTCAAAATATGTGGCTCAACCTAGTCAAACCAGTGATCTACTAAACTAATCATGCCGTTGAGTTAAAAACCATGTATAGTCAACTCAGTAACAGTTAAACTTCAAAAGTAGTATTTATAACCATCCATCCGTCCTGCAAAAAGTACATACATGTACATCAAACCTTGACATTAAAAACCTACAACCCAACAAAGAGTAACTACTCAGTCTCAGCTGCTAGTCATGTAAACCCAATAAAAAAGTCCATGAAACTATGGCACAAGACATAGACACCACTATGAATGATCAATGCAACAAATGCTCCAATAGCTATATGCGCTGTAAAAATCAACAGCCATCATCATAATCTTCTTTTGGCTGTTCCCATTAGGGGTTGCCACAGTGGATCATTTGTTTCTATTTCTTCCTGTCCTTTGCATCTTGCTCTGTCACACCAACCACCTGCATGTCCTCTCTCACCACATCCATGAACCTTCTCTTAAGCCTTCCTCTTTTCCTGTTACCTGGTAGCTTCTTCCTTAGCATCTTTTTCCCAATATACTCAGCATCCCTCCTCAGCACATGTCCAAACCAGTGTAATCTTGCCTCTTTGGCTATGTCTACAAACCTTCCAACCTTGGCTGACCCTCTAATATACTTATTCCTAATCCTGTCTACCCTCATCACACCCAGTGCAAATCTTAACATCTTTAACTCTGCCGCATCCAGCTCAAACTCCTGCCTTTTTGTCAATGCCACTGTCTCCAACCCATATAACATAGCTGGTCTCACTACCCTCTTGTAGACCTTCCCCTTCACTCTTACTGGTACTTGTCTGTCACAAATCACTCCTGACACTCTTCTTCACCCACTCCATCCTGCCTGTACTCTCTTCTAAACCTCTCTTCCACACTCACCATTACTCTGAACTATTGATCCCAAGTATTTAAATTCTTCCACCTTCGCCACCTCTACTCCTTGCATCCTTACCATTCCTCTATCCTCCCTCTCATTCAAAAAATCAACAGCCAATAACCTATAAATTGTGGTTTACATACCAAGCCCTACAGAACATCTCTCTAACTAAGAAGCGACCATAAATTTGAAAGCTAGCCAATATGGTTAATATAATAACAAATAAATTGCCAACTATAAAACAAAATATAGAAAAATACACATACTTATAATTATTTCAGGCCTATAATATAATAAAATAGCATAGGTTGGACTATAAAAATGAGTGGAATGACCAATCTAAACACTTAGCTCAACATAGAAAAATCAATAAAAGCCGTTCGACCGCACAGCATGTGCACATAGGTTACTGAGCACACGAGAGATCAATGCCATTTTCTGTAGCCAGTCAGTGTGAATGTAAGCTTGAATTTAGATGCACATGTGTATGTTCCAAGTAACAAGTCAGTCAGTAAGCTTATGAAGTACAAATTATATGTACAAGTTACATAAACGACTTGAACGCATACCTAGCCTCAGTGTCTCATTTGAATACATGAGACATACGACATGGTGTCAGAAGTGTGATCCAAAGTAGAAGCTGCTCTCAAACCACAAAGCATGCAGTAGAAGTGGAGTAATATCCAGGAGTTTACTCGCAAACAGGTCAGTGGTTATTCAAAGTTGCTTAAATTCGTTTCAAATGATTTTCAGATGCCAGACATGTGGCATAGCATCAAAGTGTTCAAAATAATTTCCGAGATGTTCAAAATATCTGAGATAGTGGCATAATATTTAAAGTGTTTGAAATAATTTCTGAAGTGTTTAAAATGTTCAAACAAGCTAAAATATCCATATTTCTTTGCAATGTCTGACTTTTTAACAGTAACTAAGACTTTTCAAAGTGTCCAAAGTGCCCTGAGTGTTTGAGGCATTTGCAGTGTTAAAGTAAAGCATTTCAGAGAGGTTGTTCTGCACTTGAGCAAAGTAACAAGTGCCAGGTCTACATTTATGTTGAAAAGTACTTTGTTGTTATGGCAGAGGGATTCCGCAGACCTGAACCACTGGTGTTTGATAATATTGCTGAGAACTGGCAAGTGTTTGAGAAAAATATAATATTTTCATACAGGCTGTATTTTCTGATAAAGATGCAAGTACAAGAGCATTCATACTTCTCAGTTTAGCTGGCTCTGAGGCCATTGAGTGGGAATGCTCATGTGTGCATGCACCTGCCATGTATGCAGAGGAGGGGGAGAACAGCCATATTGTGATACAGGCTGAAACATGGGGAAACCCTGAGTGCTTTAAATATAAATTCAGATAAATATGTAACCTTCAAATGAATGTTACAATGGAAAGGTACAAATTTTACACAAGAAGTCAAAAGCCTGGTGAAACTATTGCAGCATATATTACTGACTTAAGAAATAAAGCAAAACATGCAGATTTAGTGATCTACGAGATGAGTTGATAAAAGACCGTCTTGTATGTGGTGTTAATAATGATTGAGCAAAGCCATTGAAATTTGTCAAATACATGAGATTACAGAAAAAACATACAAATATGTTTACAAATGAGAAAAGCATGTTTGCAGTATCTGCTAGTGAAAATGTTGGCAGTGTGCAGAAGAAAGTTAAGATTGTGGAGGCAGTCATGAACCGAAATGGGAAAAGTGTTTAGCTTTTGGTCAGTAATGTCACAAAAGTAAAAAGTGGAACCATTTCAAAAGGCTTTGCAAGTCTAAAGTGTCACAAACTTATATTAAAAGAAAGTATCCAAAAAAGCAAGTAGATCAGATAGAGACTAGGGAAATTCCAAGAGCTGTGAGCAAACCTTCTATGTTGATGGTGTCTCTGTGATTGATGAAACAGTTAATACAGTAGATTATCAGTTGTCAGCAAAGGGGGAAAACATTTGTACTGTACAAATTCATGAGAAACCTGTAGAGCTTAAAAGTAGACACTGGATCTAAGTCCAATGTTATATCAGCACAAATGTATGCTAAAGTAAAAGCTGGTGAGAAACTTGATTCAGCAAAGAGTGCAAAATTAGTTGCTTATGGTGGTGAAGAGATACAAACTGATGGCGGAGTAGTTCTTTCATGCCATTCTGCTGTTAACAGCTATGACTTGCAGTTTTACATAGTCAAATGACATGTGCAGTCACTGTTAGGCCTCAAAGACAGTTTTGGGAATAGGACTGATTTAATTTAATAAAGAGGTCCCCCATATCAGTCTGAAAAGCAATGATAGTTTTACACAGAATATCTTTAGTGACTATGCTGATATTTTCAAAGACGAGCTTGGTAAACTTCCAGTCACTTATTCCATAAAGTTAAACCATGATGTAAGTGCAGTTGTCAGACTAGCACAAAAGAATCCAGTAGCAATGCAGAGTAAAGTAAAAGCAGAACTAGATGAAATGGTTAATTTATGTGGCTTACTCCAGTAGAATATCTGACTGAATGGGTATCCTCCATGGTCGTATCTCATAAGAAAGCTTAGATGGTATTCGAATATGTATTGATCCAAGAGACTTAAACAAAGCACTTAAGTGTCCCCATCATCTAATGTGTACAGTAGAAGAGGTAGCCGCTCTCATGCCAGATTCCACTGTTTTTTCAGTCTTAATTTTAAAAAGCTCTTTGTGTCAAATTTTGCTAGATCACACATATTCATTGTTAACCACATCAGTACACCATTTGGTAGATACATATTTTTAAGAATGCCATTTGAAATTAATTCTGCTAGTGAAGTCTTTCAATGTGCCAGGGAACAAATTTTTTTCTGATTACCCATGTGCTATATAGTAGATAACATTATTGCCGAAGATAATGGTGAAGACGCACATGATAGAAATCTCAAAAAAGTTCTAGACCATGCAAGTGAAGTAAATCTCAAACTGAATCATCAGAAATGTAAATTCAAACTGAAAGAAGTTACTTATGTGGGAAATTTGTTTATTATAAGTTTTGGCTTACAACTATATCCGCCTAAGCAAACAGCAATTGTTGAAATGCCAGTTCCAGAGAATGTTACATCTTTATAACATTTTCTAGATATGGTCAACTATTTAGGAAAGTTCATTGCAGACTTGAGTGAGCTTTCTGCACCATTATGTGAGTTGGCATGGAAAAATGTAAACTGGTCTTGGCTGGAACAACACCAAAGAGCATTTGATATTCTGAAGTAGAAAATTGCCAGTCCTCCCACATTGAGATATTATGATGTTCACAAACCTGTAATTCTTTATTGTAGTGCTTCAGGGTATGACCTTGGCACATCATGTCTTCAAGAAGGCAATCCCATTGCTTATGTGTCAAGAACTTTATCTCAAACAGAGATGCATCATGCACAAATAGAAAAAGAACTGTTGGCAGTAGTGTTCGCATGTTTGAAGTGCAGTGATTATATTTATGGCAGACCTATTCAAATAGAGACTAATCACCAACCAGTACTGAGAATTTTGTAAAAGCCAATACATACAGCTCCAACCCAACTGCAACGCATGATGTTAAAATTGCAAAAGTACAATTTCAATATTGTTTACAAAAAAGGGAAAACACTTGTACCTTGTTGATGCTTTCTCACGTGCACCCAGACAAATGACAGAACAGCATGAAAATGAAACAGCAGACTTTGAAGTCATGGAAGTCAGAAAATGTTCATCATCATGGCTTGATGAACTAAGGAATTACATAGCTTCAGACCCAATTCTCTAGAAACTAAAAAAACATTATCAGTCAAGGATGGCCAACATGACAAACTGGTTTACTGCTTGTCATTCAGCAGTATTTAAATTACAGCGATAAGCTCATGATGGAAGCTGGAATCATCATGAAAGGTCCAAAAGTAGTAATTCCTGAAGCATAACAACAGCAATATATCAAAATGTGGCATCCTGGTCACCCAGGTACTGGTTCAACCAAAAGGAGGGCAGGAGGCATTGTATTTTGGCCTTCTACATCTAAAGATATAGAGAAAGAAACTCTAATATGTATAGTTTGCAACAGCACCAAACTGCATCAACAAAAAGAACCACTTCAGCTACACCAGATTCCTGAATTACCATGGTCGACCATTGCTGCAGATATTTTCAAACAGAATGGTCAACATTACTTGGCGTTGGTAGACTCTCACTCAGATTGGTATGAAATTGACCTACTTCCTAACTTGACATCCAGCACACTGATTTTAAAATTGAAGAAACATTTTTCCGTCCCTGGTAGCCCACACAAAGTTATGTCTGACAATGGTGCACAATTTACTAGTCAGCAAATCAAGAAATTTGCCGTGTCTTGGGACTTTGTTCATACTACCAGTAGTCCTGAGTATCCACAAGCCAATGGTTTAGCTGAATGTGCAGCTCGTAGTGCAAAATATTTGTTGAAGAAATTCAAAAGAGATGGTACCGGTATATTCCTTAACTTACTCCATCTCAGAAACATTTCTCGAGACAACTTGTTTGGTTCACCTACTCAAAGATAGATGACCAGATACACATGAACAACTCTTCCAATCAGCAAACAATTGTTAGTACCAAATGCAAATAATAATAGAGTGATCAAGACTCAACTTTCAAAAAAATGTCAGTCACAAAAGTTGTACTATGATAATACCAGTAAATACTTTTGACCATTGTTACAAGGAGAAGTTGTGAGAATGCAAACATCCAATGGTTATGATCATGTAGGAATCGTGAAGGGCATTTGTGAAGAATTGAGATCTTACATCTTACAGTCTGAAGGAATGGATTACAGAAGGGATCATAGACATGTTACCTTTCTCAGAACCAGTACCACAACAGATTGCCTATGCCAGTGACTCTGATTTCCAGAGTGACTCAACTGGTCAAATTCAAAAGGACAATGTGCTTTCTTCAAACAACTCTGATGTAAACCCACATGTTCCAGTATTGATGAATCCCTGGAGACTGTCCCTGTTGCAAAACCCAGTGAGAACTTCTATGTAACTAGATCAGGTAGAATTTGCAAACCAGTCCTAAATGCACATCGACTTGGACTTGAAATCAGTTATGTTTTGTTGAAATGTTAAAATGTCTAGCTCTCAAATATGTCTTTGTGCTTGTATTTTGCAAAGTCAAACAAAATTAAAGCGGGAGGGTGTAGATCAGTATGTATATTGAGCCTAGTCAGCAACTGATGCTAGACACCACATGCAAATAAGTTACTGAGCATCTGTGAGATCAATGCCATTTTGTGTAGTCAGTGTGAATGTAAACTTCAATAGAGATGCATGTATGTGTATTACAACTAACAAGTCAATCAGTAAGCATATGGAGTACAAAGTATATGTATAAGTTACAGCTCCATCCTCAGTGTCCCATTTGAATACATGAGACATGCGATAGTGTACAGGCACAATGGTCATGCTTTCTGAGTTTGTAAAAGGAAGGTCATCTAATTAGTTTAGCTGATAGGGGAGAAAAAGTCTGGGTTAACTAGAAACTTGAGTAGTTTGGATGGTAGGAGAAATTCTTAAAGTGCAAACTGTTAAAGATTGGTCTAGTGTTTGTCTTTACTTCTTCTGATTCTCCATACCTTGAAAATGCTTTGTTTAACACCTAAATACCTCCTTGCTGATGTGGATGTCAGATTCTTACTTTTTAATTTCTTCAAGTCTTTTGGGTTTCCAACACCATGACAGAAATGAACCCCAATTCCTAAGTCAAAGTATGATTAAAAATCATGAAATTAGTATTGTTTCAATCTTTGATGTTAGCCAAAATTGCTCTTTGCAGCACCCACTGCAATTCATATGGAGTTACATGTATTGGTAACATATCTAAATATGATTGTAAATTGCTCCTACCGCTATTGGAACTGTCTGGGTATCCTTCTTCTACATTGCCCTAGTTACTGCCTGCAAATCCTCCTATTTTATGATTTTGTGTCTCTCTGTATGTAAGGCACTATAGTCAATGCATCTAGCAATTTCAATGATCAATGCTACTTTTGCCTTCTTTTCATGGACTACTATATTTGGTATCCTCGCATCTATTTTTTGAACTGTTGGTAATAGTTGATCCCATGTGATATAAACGTCATCATTTTCTATAATGCTTTGTGGCTCATGTTTCCAATGTTTTTCAGCTATCTCAGTATTATAATGTTTGCACAATCCCCAATGCAACATGCAACAGTCTTGCCACATTATTATGCCTTTCAGTATACAGTCCTTCTGCTATTAGTATATCACAATGAACAAGATGTGCGACTCTTTTCAATTCTGTTTTACAAAACATACATTTGTCTGCTTCGCCTACATGTTTAATGGACTTTGCAAACCAGTGTGCACGTAGTCTACTATCTTGGGCAGCCAAAATTAACCTTTTATCTTTTAGTTTAAATTTACCTCTTCTTAGCCATTGCTGTGTATGATCCTGATCAACATGAGGTTGTTCCACGAGTTTTCTATACTTGCAACTATACTTATGCATTTTCCACATTTCTTACCTTCTCATCTGATCCTTCACGTTATATTCTTTTATTTTTTTGGCACATTCAGTTGACTGCCTGATTTTTATTTACTTCTGGTTTGATTTCCATTTCCACTTGACACCAATTTGTTTCTGCTAAACTAAGCAGGGAAGTTGTCTTAGACTTGTTCTCCTCATGTTTTAAAACTTTCACTATGTTTGGGTCTTGTGAGGTCAACCGATATGTATTCAGTCCTATGACTACAGATTTATACATGTAATCAATTTCGAGGAGGCCCATACTTCCTTCAGAATGGGGAATATATAGGCTTGGTATACAGTGATTTTTATAAATCATTTAATAAGCATGAAGCATCCTTCTTTTTTTGTCCAAACGATCCAACATATTTTTGGGCCAGTCAGTCGCTACAAAACTGTAAGTTAGGACAGGAAGAGCAAATTGGTTTATAGGTTGGACTTTGTTCCTAGATGTCAGTGCTGTTTTCAGTATTAATTTTAGTCTTCTACAACATTCCTTACTAAGTTTTATTCACATTTGTTCATGTTTTATTGTTGATCCTTCATCAGTTCCCAAATATCTATAGACTACCTCTTGCTCAAGTTCTTTTATATCAAATTCCTGTCCCAAGCTGATTTTTTCTTGGTGATGCAGCTTTCCTGCTTTAAAGTTTGCTTTATAACCCTTAAAAAAGTTTTAATCACTTGCAGTTGTGCTTTCAGTTTCTCATCTGATGAACTATACAATTTCAAGTCATCCACAAAAAGATGGATTTGAAATTTAGGAAGACTTTTAAATATGTGCTGATTTATTAAGGATTACTGCCATAAAATAGTTTCCAAAGTGCCACTTTTCCATGCTTATGCATATTGTCCAAATGTTCATTAACACTCTCTGTGCAACCTTTCAATTGTTCCTCTTCCTCATCAGCGATGTTCTCTAAATTATTCTGCATTGTTTTAACCCTTAACAGTTGTTCATAATATTTATGTTACCGTTTTCCCATATTTTGCTTTCCTTTATTTCAACTAGAGAGCAAAGTCTTTGCCTCCCAAAAACCAGATACCACAGCTGATCCAATTTTTACCTTTATTGCTCTTCCTGAAATCCTGTCTGCTTTGCAATCCTTAAATATCTGTCTTGTCAATAAATAAGGGGTGCATCAATGCCTATCTCTTTTCTCACTACCTCAGGTCCTTAAGTTAATCTTTATATCTGCATGATCAGATATTGTAATTGGTTATACCTGTATTCTGTCAAGTAAATGAGTATTTTTTGCATTATATAACATCTGTCCAATCTGGCCCAGTTTTTAGACCTGTGGGAAATGTAAGTTGATTCCACATGAGCTCCTTAGGCTAATACTACATAGTCCTTCTCAAATAATTTTATATATTTCCTTAGGAACATAGCCTGTCTACTATTACCCTCCCTATCTGGGACCTCCTGACACATTTTCATTATTACAAACCATATTCCAGTCTGTCCTATAAATAGGATCCATTACTCTAAGCTTATTTCTCCTAGCATTCTCTAAACTGCTGAAACTTTAGTCTTGGGCAGGACATAAATGGTCACCAAGGTAATTTGGTTTCCAGGTTTGTAGCTAGTCACTGCCACAAACTTTCCACTTCCATCCTTTTTTCACCCTCTAAAGGAAACCATCTCTCTAGCAATATCATCTGCCCCTTCTTCCAGTAAGTGTTCAGCTAAACAGCTTCACTTGGAATCCTTTCTTTATCAAGCTCTTATGTTCAGCCCTGTTGAAATTGGTCTGCAGTATTGTTGTTTGCACACTCTTTGTGTGTAAGAAAATACTGTATCTACAAGACTATTCATATTCCAGGTTATTACAGAAAATGCAGCTATTTCCACATATATTACATTTTATATTTGTCAGTGCATGACTTTTCTTTGATGCATAATCTGCCACACAACTACATTTCCATCCATTCAATGTGGCATTTCACTACTTTACATAAAAATACTGAAACCTTTTTAGTTGAATACATGTTACAGATTATAATAGCTTCCCAAATATTATGCCCCTCTCCCAGCCCCTGAAACACATACAAGACCCAAACAACTATACACATTTGCCTTTATCAAGGCAAGTGCCTTTGTTATAAGGCCACCAAAATAGGTATTATAGCAATAACCCACACCCAGAAGTGGGTTATTGCTATTATACAATGCCATTATTTAAGAAAAGAAATACCTGTCTGGTGTGTCTTTGTTGTCTCGCCATGCCATTTATAGCAATTCAGCGAAAAATTAAGGGAAATCGCTGAGATCCGTTTTTACACTGTGTTTATATGTTATGTCAATGGGTTTAACATGGAGACAGCTTTAAAAGCTATGTTAAAAACATTTTAAGATAAGTTTTAAAGCAAATAAAGATCTAAGTTTAGCGCTGCTTTTACACACACTGTGTCACTATTAAAGGAGTTTAATGATGCTTTTAAAAGTTAAAAAAGAAAAATCTTTTCTGTTTTTTTTTTTGTCATGTATGTTAAACTCTTACTCTAATACTGAGATTAGTAGTTTATACTATGGAAAAAGTCCGCGCTGGTTGGGCTGGCCAATCTAGGCATTGTATAATAACTAATATAACCCTTAGGTTTGCTCTGTTAATTCAGATAATTGGCCTGCTTTTCATATAGCAAAACAAAATTGCAATCTAAAACCTATTCAACCACTATTCACCCACAGCAGAGAAAATGACCTGCATATTTCCCATTCATCTATCTTTGTTTTCCACCTAGCCCTGTAATTTTCATTCTCTTCACCACCTTTTATAATATTCAGATCTCTGCTTTTTGTGTTTAGTTTGTACATAATGGAGTTGGCAGCTGCTTGAATAGTTAACATTAATTCCTTCCCAGCAATTTAGTACATTATTTGCTATGTCACGTTCAGTAAGGTCAATGGGAGGGCAGTGGAGCTAATAACTTTGTTTCCTACACCTGGTCCACAGTTGTCGATTAATTATGAATGCCAGCAAATGAAATGATCAGGCATATACAGGGACCCTCCATGTCTTGTTTTTAAACTTAACTGAGCTTCCAACACTAGACAAAGTCTTTGTATTCTAAAACAAAAAGAAAAATATCAATATTATCATCCTAAACAACAGGTTGCTAACAGTCTATTTAGTTATTCTTCATTTTACGATATCTGTACATGGCCTAGGGCCTTTATAATCCTAGCTGAGCAATCCAACCCAATGTGTTCCTATATGTCATGGGCATTTATTATTGTTATGAAGTGTCTAGACGCTATGTGGAGGGTATGTTCATTTTGGCATTACATTCTGCCTCTGTCTATCAGAGACAGGGGGGCCAGACCCTGGGTGAATTTCCAGTTTACCATCCATTGGTTAAGGTTACGCTTAAATAGGGTTAGGAATGGTCTTCTTATTCTTCTACAGAGATGATACCTATCAAATAAACCTAGCCACTGGCCATGTAACAAAACATGGCCATTATCACTAGCACATGGATAAGCAGAACCGTTTCACCTTTCACAAAATTCATACAGCCCATTCTCAAAAAAGAAGTGAATAAATATAACAATACTGCAGTAAATTCTCCTCCAACTTGTCATTCCAACTGTGGGTTTTCAATTGAGCCCAAAATCATGTTTATATTATATACTGCTTAGTCAACAATTTCCTCAGCCAGCAGCTGCAAATGGATATATTGCTTAAACTATAGTTTTCTGCTGAAACTGATTTTCTGTATGTTTTAGTGTTTAAGTTGCAGAAAGTTAGTTTTAGTTCAGTGCTAAGCTTATATTACAGCTCTTATAACTTGCAACTGAAATCTGACATACTTCCACACTCCCTGCCTACAGAAATATTGCTTTATTTAACCCAGGTGAAAAACATTAATACTTCCATTATTCAAGTTTAATTTGGTTAGCAGATTTCTAAGTATGTTAATAAACAGTTCCACTTACATTTTTGTCAATCATACCAGTCTTCTTTTTTCTAAACCATTGTAATCCAAAGTGAAAAAAATATAACATTCGCCCTAGCTTCTCCAGAAGCACATACTTGCTGTGCATGTATCCAAAATTGTCTATTTTATTTCAATTCTTCTGTCCACAAAGTGTAATTACTGGTCCACTTCTGCTCCAGTCTTCCTGGAACAGTTCATCTTCCTTCAACAATGGCACCTGGTTTGATTTCAACTCTTTGCCAGTTCTCCTGGTCAGCTTTTGTGCTGCCATTTGTTTTTGCAACATCTTCTATTGGAACAAAGGGAAAGGTTTAACTGGCAATTTTTCTCTTTGGTTGTCATTGTTTGCAGATTATTTGGCAGCTGAACTCCAATCTCCCTGTTCAGTTACTGGTTACATTAATTAATTCCTTCCATTACCTGATCAGCTTCCATAAATGTCTTTGAATCCTTAAGAATAAACAATCTGAATACTACAGGATAAAAAAAGTTTAAAACTCAACCCAGCTCTCCAACATTCCATTAGGACTGGAATAAAATTGTTCTGCTTATATCTGGAACAAATGGAATAGTCATTTTCTACAAATACTCTGGTGTTTCCAACTTTGAAAACCTTTCCTGACTGCCACATTTTTGTTAGCATCTCCTTTTATCTGCATATTTGTATCTTCACTGCTATTGATCACGCCTTCTCTCTTAAAAACTTCCTTGAGACATTAGCATTGCATGTTCTTTCCACCAGTGTCACCTGATGTAGAAACTAGTCCATTCGCTGATACTGGTCTTCATAAAGCTTATACAGTCTGCTCCTTCCAGCTTCTCAGGGATGGCTATAAACATAAAGTTTACCCTCTTTGCTCTGTCCACCTAATCAACCACTTTTTGGAAAAGTTCCTCTTAAAGTGTCTCATATTCTGCCAGTTTCTCCTTAATTTACAATACATTAAAGCAATTATTCAGTGTAAACTTTCAAGATGGCTGTACATTGATAAGCAGCTTAATTTCAGCCCTCCTGCTGTGAAAATAGAAAATGACAAAAGGGAGCTAGTGAAATTATACTTTTTGGGTAAGATTCAGCTACTGGCTAGTAAGTACACTACCTAGATGCTAGCAAAGAAAAAAATAGAGAATCTGAAGAAAAATTGCCCAGAAAATATGAAGGCAAATCATTGTTTTGGAAAAAATCCTCCAGCTTATCAACAAAATACAGTTCAAGTTTCAGCTTTGGTACAAGAGATGTCTTTGATTAATTTACAGGAAAATAAATCAAATGTACTCAGATGTTATTAAACTAAATGAGGCACTGAAGGAATATATCAATTCAAATAGCAAAAGGCTGTGGAAAACAGAAGAAGCTTTAACTAACTAGTATTCAGATGAACTGATAAAATTGGAAAAATTAGAGGTTGAAATGAAGAAAAGGCTGGCTGAGTATAAGACTTCTCAAGAAGAGCTGTTTCAAAAACAGTAGGGTTAGAAGACAGAGCACACAGAGAAAACCTGAGATTTTCTGCTCTACCAGCAACAACGGGAAGGACATTTTTTCCCATATTTTCCTGAAAACACAAATAAGCAAATGGACTGGTGTTCCACAGCAGGATTTGTTACCTAAAATGGCATATCAGACTCTGAACCTGGACATGAGAAAGCAGCCAACTTTATTAGTAAAAATGCAATCATACCAGCGAAAAGAGTTGATCCTGACAAAACTGTGACAAAGAAAACATATAAAAATGGAGACAGCAAAGGGTTTTTGGAAAATAATTATTCATTGTAAACCAGACAGAAGAAAAGCAAATTTAACCCAGAAAACAGGAAATATCAAGAGGGAGGTGACAGATTCATTGTGCTGTATCCAGCCCTATCTAGTAGTGAGATTCATTCTACTGTACCCATCTGTCTCCAGAATAGTTTTTCCAGGAGGATCAAAGACATTTTGTTATGTAGAATAGGCTAAGGAGGAAATAAAAAGTTTTTCCAACAAAAGGAGAGCCAGGAATCATACTGCTTCTTACTATTCTTACTATTCTAACAATAAAGCACATACAAGACTTTGCCAGAGAGACCTTTTCAATTGTTCCAAAGGGAAATACATGAGAGATAGAAAAAAGCATAGAAGCTGACTAGAAGAATAAGGAGTACCTTGAACCTGAACCATTGGAAGATGAAGATGATCAGGAAGAAGACCATCATCACCATAAAGCATCAGTCACATTTGAGAGCTTTGGCTTTCAAGAAAAATTGGCTAAAAAAGACTTGAACTTTGTTGGCTTCATTAAATTTGTGGGTGGATTATAATGCATATACCCCACTTCATGTCATTGTTTACAAGGACACTAAAGGGAAAATAAAGAAGTAACAGTAAGTAAACCATTTGTGTTCTTATTATTTGCATAAAACATTTCATAATATATAAACTGCATGACATATTGTATAACAGTTTCATATAGGGTACAGTCAATAGCATTTTAAATGTGGGGGATCTTTTCAATGGCTGTTGTATATGTTAAAGATATTAAAGCAAACAACTATTTTTTATTAGTTGTAAGAAATACAGGCGTTATACTATAATAAGATAAGAAAAGCTGGAGAGAACAAACTAAGTTAATATAATGCTGTGATCTTTGGCTTCTCGGGTGAGTGTGGGTTGTAGAAGTATACTGATAGAATTAAATGTAGAATTAACTCATTACACCCGAGTGATGCCTCCAGATGCATATGCAGTTAACTCCTACTGATACTTCTAGGCATCAAATAGTGCTTTTTCATATTTGCAGCACTATTTGCATCAATATTTCCAAAACCATACTATGTACAAGGCTTTAAAAGATTTCATTGTAAAGCTTACACAATGGCAAACTCAACTGCATTAATATTTAACATCTGTCTAGTAAGGTAAATATATATTAACTATTGTTTTTTGTGATATTAATTTATATAGATATAATCTTCACATTTTTCTAAATACCACAAAAACCAAGTAACACAGACAGAACTCCTTAGCCTCATATGAAAGCTCTCGGCTAGCTGAATAAACTCTTACTTACAGTATGTGTGCATCTTGAGTTGTTGCTCAGATATTGTAAGCTGTTTACAAAATATTATAAATGTAACAGTTACTGTGTTTACTGTGACTTATAAAATTCAGTTTAAGACCTAGAAACTAAGGAATACTACCACTATAAAATAGTTTGTGCTGAAGAGTTTGCCATTTATACTTCTTTCATAAGCCATGTGTTTCCAGAGATCACAACATTTGTTTGAAATGTGAGGACATAATCTGATTCTGCAAAAGGCTTAAGCTCTGCCCATTGGAAGTTACAATGCAAACTTCTTGAGCTCCATTGGAGTGAATGAGTTAAGATAATAATTTACCTTGTTTTACAAGGGTGGGTGTCTAGATTAATGCCCTTCACTTAAGCTATAAAGCATTTTTATAAGCAAATAGGCTCAACAAATATGACAAAATGAGGAAAGGCATGAAAATGCTAAGTTTCTTGCATCTGCAATTATATTAAACTGTTTCCTTTTTTCCCATTAACAAATTTTCTTAGTTGGAGGCAAGAAGTCTGCACCTGAAGGCGGTTGGCCAGGGTTATTTTGTACAGTGTGTTCTAATTGAAATTTACAAAGATTTCTTCATGCATCTACAGAGTTGTTAGAAGAGGTAAAACAGACAATAATGTTAGATTTGTGATAGTAAGTGGCTATTGGCAAAGGAGGAGGATTTCTGTATAATCAATGGTGATATTATTTCTTTGTAAAATATCCCTACAGTTTTACCATACATCCCAAATCCTTTTCTCTCTCTGAATTAAAAAACAACCCAACTTTTCATAATAATTCCTGTAACACCTGCTTAGTTTGATCTATCTGTTGTCCCTTGTCAGAACTATCTCTTCACTTACATAAGTTGTTGTAATAGATAAAATGATCCCTGCACTATTTTCCATCTTCCTGTAGTGATTTATTGCTTAAATTTACATATAATACATTTGTACCTAATGTAAATAATATACCATTCAAGTGACATCCCTGTTTTATCCTCTTCTGCATTTCTAACCTTCCTCGGATATCAATTAACTAAAAGTACAGTTCCTGTACTCTTTTAGGCTGCTTTGCATATACCTCTAAACACCTTCAAAACCGTATCTGCAACATTTTCCATAACACTCTGAGAGTCACTGTGTAAAAGCTTTACATGTATCACACACTACCATCATTCCTTTACTTCCTATGCCACTTATACTAAGAGTAACACTTCTATTATTTTACCCATGCACTCCATATACTTCTGCAGTTACTTAAAAAATGAGAAAGGTGAGTTATGGATAAATGGATGGATTCCTGGCATTCCTAAATTAAGAATTTTCATCAGAACTTTGTGGTCTATATGACACAATGAACTTGGTCAACAGTTCTTAAAATCCTCTTTTTCTTTTCCTTCTGAGTAGGTCTTATCACTGTCTGTGTTGCTGTTTTTATTCTATATAATAACTTAATTGCACCATTCTTTATTGTAAAAAGTACACTTTATTTTCTCTCTTCATTTCTATGCAATATCTGTATCCTATTTTCTCCATTCCTGATGCATCTTTCCTTTAACTGTGCTATAGTAAATTCCCTTCCACACTGTCTTTTTATTCTTTGGTCATTTTTGTTGCTCTCCAGTTCTTTTTTATATCATGTTAATTGCCCAGTAATAGTAAGGCTATACACAGTTTAAATAGTATAATGTGTGAGCAGATCTTAACAAGTATTAAGGCACTCTCTGTGAAAGTTGTTAAAGTCAGGTACCACACTAGGCAGTAAAATCTGCCTGTACTGACAAGCAAATGGCAGCGGCAGAACAAAAAAATTGTTTCTGCTTACTGTCTGTACCCTTAATATGTCCCAAACATCCTATAAAAGGAAAAAAAAAAAAACAAGAGTTGATAGAATAACAAGATGTGTGTTTGCCTGCATAACCTGAAGACTGCAAATGCTGAAACTCAAATGTTTGTCATTATTTAGTGACTTCAAGCCTCAGAGGTTCATCCAAAAAACATATATTTTATGAGGAAAAGATGAAAAATATGAAGCAATAATTCAGATGTCCAGCAAAAATCTAGACACTTGAGAGATCTGCAACAGTAAATGTAATGGACTACATTACACTACTCAGCACTCGTTAAATGTTTCATGGGAAAACACTTAAAAATGTTTTCCTCTTTAACTGATAGTACATAGAAAAGATAAAGCTCCATGCACTACAAAGAATTATGACCATCTCACTGATCATAACCTCTTATTATGTAGTCTTGACATGAATGCCAAGATTCACCTCATGAGCTTTGCTCTTGCGGTGAAATTTTTCGCATCCATGTCTCAAACACATAATAAACGGGTTATGATCAGTGATATGATCATACTTCACTATATTAAATATTGTAAAGTAGATAAATTGGAGATGAGATGTTTAGACTACTTACGTAGAAGTAAATGGAATTTGTGGGAACAATGCATTCACAAAAATGATAATGAGTGAAATTTAAGGGAAGGCAGGCCTTGAGCAATTTATGTAATGTTGGAGTGAATGAAAATCATTAAAAAATAAAACATACACATATAATGCACAAAAATGGTGAAAAATGTTTACAGCAGTTTGTTCCGTTTTCTATAATGTATGTGCATACGTGTCATTGTTCAAAAAGTATGAATTTAATAAAACTATTTTAAAAAAGTCCCTGCGACTGCTATCCAAAATCAGTTGTTCTGCAATGAGAATTATAAATTATTTAAAATTACTGCAACTACAACTATGTTTATAGAAAGGATTATTTGTTCTTCTTTTTTTAGCCTTCCATTCAATATAGTCTGAAATCTATGCTCCATCAAATCCAGCTTCATACAGGCCCATTTCAATACAAAATTATGATTATAAAGTGTTCATGTCTATAATTGCTAAAAGAATGGCAAAAGTAATGCCAAAACTGACAGATATGGATCAATGTGGTTTTGTGGAGGGGAGGCAAACATTTGACAACATTAACAGATCATTAATGATACAAAGGGAAGCAGAATGTAAGAAAATACCACTGTTGTTGGTAGGTCTTGATGCAGAGAAAGCTTTTGACAAGAGTAAGCTGGGACTTTATGAACAGGGCAATGGAAGCATTTGTATTTCCTGAAAAAATATTAGGATTAAGAGGTTAGGAGGATATATGAGGGATGGGAGGCAAAAATTAAAGTGGGCGAGGTCTATCTGATAATTTCTTCTTGAACAGAGGAGCCACGCTGGGGTGTCCTCTTTCCTCTTTATTATTTGCATTATATTTAGAACCATTGGCAAAGAAAATAAGGGACTCAGAACTATAAGAATAATAATTGGTATGGTAGTCAAGAAAAGCTGGCTTTATTTGTAGATAATTATTCTTTTATACCTGACAAAACCAGAAAGAAACATTACAGTGTTGTGGAACATTTTGAGACAGTTTCAGATCTGTTCATGATACAAAATTAATAAAGCTAAAACAAAGGCAATAGCAGTAAATTATGTACCAACATATGAGTTGGTTCAGGAAAATCCATAGTTATGGGGACATGATAAAATTAATTATTTAGGAGTATGGATTAAAAATTATTCTAGTGTGGCAGCTAAGGATATTTGGGAAGTGACTAAACAAAAGATAATACAAAAACTGAGAAAATGGAAGCTTTGTTATATGGGTATGGATACTAAAATACAAGCATTTTAAATATTTTAGTCCCTTTGGTCTTATACACAGGTCAGGCATATTTTATCAATCAGAGGAGAAGTTGTGGATAGCAATTAATAAAGAGCTGAAGGACTTTTGTCTGAGAGGGGGAAATGGCAAGAGTCAAGTGGGATAAGCTGAATCTTCCAGTAGGACAGGGTGGATTGGGATTACCCAATTTGAAGGGGTATTTCAGAGTTACACAGCTAAGACTCCTGTACATAGCACAAGCATAAAACTATATTTCAAAGTGGAAAGTGATGATGATGAAACACAGGTGAAGCTCAAGAAACAAGGAGAGACTGGGATTTTGAATGCTGGCCTTTAAGGAGAATAACAATAATCATACAGAATATTATATCCATAAAGTAGCAGAAAGTATTCTAAGAACTAAGCCAACACAGTATTGGAGAAAGGAGATTATGGCAATAGGGATGACTGCAATAAGGGATATAGACAATAGGCAAGAAGGGGCTGAAATTTATTGGAGAAAATTGGCAAAGGAACCAAGGTATTGGGAGCAAATAACTAGAGAGGAAAAGATGATAAAATGGGAAGATGCTATGAATTTATTTGGACTGCAGGTTAGAGATTGCCTTACATATCAGGGATTGATATCAGAGTACAGGCAAAGATAATGAAATAAGGGAGGTTCTAAATGAAAGACCAGCACTGGTAGAATTTTTAGTAGAATCTAGAATGGAAGCTGCCATTAAAAAGGAATAAGTAGTAGAGCATATAAAATATTGCATGATAACTATAAGTATCAATCAGAGGAGGTTAGAAAGAGAAAGTGGATAAACACTTCACAAATAAACAATGGGAAGATATATGTATATCTCTCAAATATGCAACAAAATCTAGAAGATTTAGGATTTTTGCCTGGAAATGTTTGCATAGATATTTCTATACCCAAGTAGACTCCAGTGAATTTTTCCTCAGGCAGACAGAAAATGTTGGAGTTGTGACGGGGAAGAAAGAGGTATATTGGGAACATATTTCCTGGGATTGTGGTGGACTGGTGGACTTTAAGGATTCCCTGCGGGATGCATTGTCTGAAATGTTGGGTGAGCAGATTGGTCTGACGAGGAGAGGATTTTTCTGAATTATTATACAGAATCGGAATTGCCCAGGCATGGTAAGGCTTTGCTGTGTCTAATAATGATGGCTTCCAAAAAATCAATTACTACAAAATGGAAATGAAAATCTAAACCAACTACAATAGAAGTAGTGGATATAGTAACAGAGATAAAACAACTGGAATTGGGATCTTTAGAAAAGGCTAGGAGCAAACTACATAGGAAAAATGGGAATTGTGGGAACAATACATACAAGGGAGGAATGAGGTTTAAAAGGTGGCAGGACTTAAATGAGCTGTGTAATGTTTGACTGAAAAAGATTGGGTAGATTATAAGTGATGTATAATGTTTGCAACTGGGAGTGTGTCAGTATGGTTTGTGATGTAAAATGCTTGCAACTAGGATTGTGTTGGTGTGGTTTGTTTTTATTTGTATAAATGTATGATTGCCTATGTAGTTAGTGATGGCTTAAGAAAGATGTTTCTTGTTTAAAAAAAGTCAGGAATTGACTAATTTATGTAATGTTGCTTAGGTTATATGATATATATATATATATATATATATATATATATATATATATATATATAGAGCAATATATGTGAAGTAAAATATTTATGTTATAGTGTGATTACTTTCATATGAATGTAAATTTGTCTATGTCACAAGTGGTAATTCAATAAAAGTGTTTGGAGAAAAAATATAATCTGAAATCTACCATCTCATTTTTCAATAAATGATTGACTAATACTAAAAATCAATCACCTTGGATATCCCATGGGCCGGATTCCGTAAAGTTTGCTAAACCTGGTGCATTGCTGCTGATATCAGATCAAAAGTTGGGAATAAGCCAGTAATATGTAAATGTGCATCAGTGGGGCAGCCGCAGTGGTGCAGCGGTTAGCATTGCCGCCTCACAGCAAGAGGTTTTCTGGTTCAATCCTCAGCTGGGGTGCCTTCTGTGCAGAGTCTGCATGTCCTCCCTGTGGTCGCGTGGGTTTCCTCTGGGTGATCCAGTTTCCTGCCACAGCCCAAAGACATGCTTTAGGTGGATTGGATACTCTAGAATGGCCCTAGGTGTAAGTGACTGTGTGCATGTGTGTGCCTTCCATGGAAGGTTGGGCAACTCAACACCGTAAAACTCCACTGCCAGTCATGAGCAGACAGGTAATCCACTGTGGCATCCCCTAACCGGAAAAAAGCCGAAAGAAGAAGAAGATGTAAATGTGCATCAGTAAACTTAGAATATCTTGGCACATAACATAGTTTCTCAGTAGTAATGGTGCACTGTATATCAGTCACAGCTGCTCTGTAAGTCATGAAAAATGTCTCACAAAGCGTGATATACATTAACAAAGTTACAGAAATACTAGCACAATCCAAGCTGACTGACACTTGTAAATACTTATCTACAATAGAATTTTTCCAGTAAGGTTAGAGACAACTACAGAATATCTTCATACATCCTTTATTATTAACATATACTAGCTCTCACTTACAGAGTCTGATGGAATCTGTAAAATTCTAATAAAAAATTAATAAAGTTGAAGGGCAATCACGTCCACATTGCCGCAGCTAACAGGAGCTAATAATGGGTGCAGGACACATGTGGGGAACATAGGTAATACACACACCCAAGGAAAAAGGGACATAAAAAAGCAGACATTGAATATGGCTGAAGAAGAAGGACATACAAGAGGTATGTTAAAACAGAAAAATCTGAAGGACAGTCAGACAGGCATGGGCATTTTTTTTGGTGGAAATAGGCACCATTTAGAAGGAAATATAAAGACAGAGAAAGAGGAGGAGGAGGAGAAGGCTATCCCAGCAGGTATACCCATATAACAAATATCACAACACATGACAGACAAAGGTTGGAAATAAACAGTAAGTTACACAGATGGCACACTGCACAACACAGGCAATAGAAAGTCAACAAATAAGATGGAGATGCATACCAGCCATGCTGAAATGCAGTAATATATATGTATCTATGCACTATTACGTTATGACATGCCACAAAGTGTGCAGCAGTTATATCTGGATGTGTATGACTGATGGTAGTTGTGTGCTGTTGTGTAATAAATAGGGATCACAGTATACAATGGATAAATAAAGCAATATCAAAGTAGTCTGTTAGCAGTGCAAGTATAAGTGTAAGCCAAGCAACATCACAGATTAGCAAATGCAGCTCTTGGAATACCAGAGAATACCAGCAGAAAACAGAGCAGAACCTCCAAAAATGCATGTAAAAGGCAAACAATCAAGCACAGTGCTAAACAGAAGTACTATAGCAAAGCGGCAATCTGGCTGCTGCCTAATCGAGTAGGTGTACATAACAAAAACGGATGTGTAAGTGAATGCATATGTCACACACATATGCCATATCAAAGACAACACACAGGTGTAGGCTTATATGTATGATTTTCAGTGGCCTTACTGGAAATTATTTGAAAACAGTGTCGATACACATGCACATACCAATGATATATAATAATAATATATGGTCACAAATCACTGTTACTGCTATATATAGAAAATATCAGGTTGTGCACATGAATTTCAACAACATACACTGGTTAATATTTAACACACAAGTATAACAAGAACAAGGATCTATTGCAAGCAGTAGCTAGTAACTTCTGTGCATATGTGCTGCATCTGTAAAATGGCCATAGAGTTGGCACAAACTGACCTTGTAATAAAACAAATACATGAAAATGGACGAGAATTCCAACAAAAGTGAAAATATACCATGCACATGTGCAAGATATATAATGTACCTAAAGAGGTGAAAGGGAGGTGAACAACATGGGACCACATCAAAGAAGACATGGCATCAAGTCTCCATAGGCAAACAATAAAGCAGGACAATATGTAAGTTGACACATTGCAGATGCATGTTTACATCACATAGAGTAGTGCTGAAGTCAACTCAAACTACATTGAAGCAAATGGCCAGTCTATGTCACATGAGCAGACTACATTGCCAATGTCAACAAAATGGGCATGTATAAATCACACACACACACACACACACACACACACACACACACACACACACACACACACACACACACACACTGTATTGTGCAATCATATAACAGCAACAGGAACAGGTAAGCAACCCAAGAACTGGTATCACATACACGTACACTGTCATGCCAATGTAAAACAACATGTGTAATCAACACCTGCGTTTATATGTCACTGACCCTGGTTATTACTAAGCACAGAGCAATCCTGTGAGCAACATTACAGCACAATAACATGAAGTCAGTGACCGCTCAAAGTTCCAAGGTACAAAGGTGATTCTATTTGAATCAGAATATGTGCAGGTACATCTACATAAATCATTGAATATGTAGACCATTTGCCAAAATGTGCGAATTTATGTGAATACGAATTGGATGTGGAAATGCAACATATGCCAAAGACAGCATACTGTACTGTTACTGAATAAACTATCATTACCACGATGTATACACAAATGTTACATTGGCAATCTATATATTCAGTAAAGGAAGACTGCCCATGTATGTGAGATATATTTATATGACACAACATGGAATCAGCATTGCCAACACATGCCACACACATTGACAACAATGACAACTGACATCCAAAACACAGGGGCAAAGACAAGTCCTTCTGTTACACATACATAATGTGGCAATACAGAAATCATGCCCATACCACTGTGGTATTGATGTAATATGGGCAATGTGGTGTTTGTGAGTCGCTGTCAGTAACACGTTTGCAGTGGAATTGCTGTCACTGTAACTGCATGTTAAGTGTTGAAACTCATGGACAGCTAAATGCTGAATGAAAGTCTAATGTGGTAATCTGTGCCATGCACACATTGAACCATAATGCTAAATGTCACACATCTGCAATGTACATATAGACCTGTATCACATAAGCATGGCAGCACAGCAAATGGTATGCATGCAAAAGTGTGGATATACAGGCCAGTCAATGATATGGAAGACACCATTGTTGCAGCATTACACAAGTGGATCACACAGACCATACTTATAAAGATGAGAGAACACCGTGATAGGGAGGAATATCATAAATGATCTCTCTCGCTATCTCCCTGAATGAGTCATGCATAGCTTGTGCTATGTCTTGGAAGAAATTCCCCATCATGTCCCTCATCTGTGTACAAAACACATCAGTCACCACCTCCTGGTTCTATCCCCAATAATTTTCTTGTTGGAGTGCCTGGTGTTGTCTCCATCAGATTGCAGCAGTGATGATGGGGTATGCAATTTCAGATTAGTCACTATCATCCTCATCTCCATCATGGCTTCATCATCATTGGAGGACTCTGGTAGTAGTCTGACATGCATTTGTCACCAACATCTGAAGGGTGAGTCATCGAGTCCCATGCTCTGTTAAGGTGAGTCACAACACAGGACAGAAGTTAGATATGCATACCTGATACTACATGACTACATAAAATATCCACTGTGGCACAATGAACAAGCAGAAAACAGTCATTATGAAACCTTAGAATATGTTATGGCCATAGTCAAGTGTACCACCATATGTCACACCACGTCAGTAATAAAAACGATAACAATGAAAACCAAATGTCTAACAAGCACCACATTCCTGTGAAAATCATATCTGACATTAAATAAATACTAAGTAACATCCTGTCAATATGTGATGTCTGCATATGAGAATAAAGGTTTATTAGCATACACTACAGGTCTCACTAAAAACACATCCTCAGATGAAATGACCAAAAATTATTATGGAGGAAAACTATACTTAATACATTTGCTGCTTGCGGATAGCTCATCATGCACACATCTTCCTTATTTGTCATTATCCATACTTTTCCATATGTGTCACTATCCATACTTTCCCATGTTTCTTCTATTGTATGTATGCCCTGTATATTTATATTGGTGTGGGAATGTCAAATGCATTCCATGTATCTGTGCATGTAATGAGTCACACGAACAGCCACCAATTAACATATTGTTATAATGAAGGCATAATGAGATGACAATTCAGTAAGAAATAAAAAAGCCATATACAAAACAGGTGAGCCAGGAAACATGGTCATTAGCTGACCCCACATCAATGTTTGGAATACAACACAACACACTAGTAATAATTTACAATCCTAAATACAGTGACAGCCTGTGACACATAAAAATGTAGTATATGTTGTACAAACAGTATTGTCTGTCTACAAACATATGAGTGCCCCTACATAAATTTATTACCAATCACTACCCTGAAAAATGCAAACCACATGATGCCGCTTGTTGATTAAGTAACAAACAGTTGCAAAGGAATGCCTGGCTCTGTTTGAACATCATCTTTTTAGAAAGTCGAATTTCGTATGGTCGAGATCTTATGATTGACTTTCCAAAAAGCTGAGCAGCACAAAACAACAAAAATCTACATTTTTAAATGTGGGCAAGCCCCCCCTGAATAATATATATATTATCAACTATGAGATCACACTACAGTGGGGAAAAGAGTAAATTCTCTGATCCCTACTATGCAGCAATCTCCATACAAAAGCTTAAATTTTCAGAAATTAAATCATATGGTCTTGATTACATGAACTTCTACTTTCTGAAAAGCCAGTCTTCTGAACTGGACCCAGAAGGACAATGTGCATAAGTATCCCTAAACACGGGATACAGGTATATTTTAACCAAGCCATCAAACATGTTGTAGACAGATGTGATACCCATACTGAAGCGAAGAGCATGACAGACAGTCTACCCACAACCATGTGAGTGTTGACACAGCAAATACCCATTCAGTATGTAACTAGGAAGGATATAGGTTCATAGGCTCATAGGAGGTTACTAGGCTAGTGGCCCTAGAGCCCTTACAAGCCTAGCCATATCAATCCCACGTATCTCCATTTGTTCTTTTTTGGGTAGTTAAGAACAAACTTATGAAAAGAGCAGGTTTGTGATCAATACCGGTTACCCTTGTCCATGAGGGGCATGCGTGCCACCCCAGGGGTGAATTTGCGGTCTCCTGTCCAATTATCTACATTGCCTTTGAATAGGGTCAGTGAGGAGCTCTGTTTTATGTGAGTAAAGTCTATTCCAGAGATGTGGCAGTCTCTGGAAGACATAACTGTCTCTCCAGCATGATTTGTTAATGTCACAGTATATGTTGAGATCTCTAGAATGAATTTCTCTTGAGCCATTTGACTTGCAGATGTGCAGCATTTCCATCAGGGCAGGTTTGGAGATTGTCCTATAGGCCAGGCACAAGTCACCTCTCAACAGTCTATAAGATACAGAGTAAACTAAAAGGGATTTCAGCCTGTCCACGTAGGTCATGATTTGGAGTTCCTGTATTTTCATAGCGAGAAACCTTTGAGGTCTCTCCAGCTGCTGCAGATGTCTGGTGACATACATGCAAAAGGGTGCATTATTTAGTGGTCTGATGAGAGTCGAGTACAGCGGAGTTATAACATCCCTTGACCTGGATGCTATGCCCTTGCTTATGAGGTGCACTATGTAGAAGGCTTTCCTTACCACTGTGGAAACTTGGCTGTCAAAGTTCAGATTGCTATCAACCTGTGTTCCCAAGTCTTGCACCAGTGAGTTAGAACTCAGGGGGATGCTGTCAGTATAGTAATTTGTAGGGAATTCCATTTTGCCAAAGGGAATAATGATACATTTCTTTTGCATTTAGTTTTAGACTGTGCCTTTGACACCAATCATTTGTTTCTGTTAGCCCTTCTTGTAATATGTTGACATAATTTGGGGACTCAGTGATTGCTCCCAGCTTGTAGTCATCAGCAAACTTGGTGAACCAAAGGCCATCTGCTTTGGCCTGGACTTCTGAGAAATAGATGCCATACACTAAGGGGCCCAGCACAGACCCCTGTGGTACTCCACTGATGATGGGTCTACTGGTGGAGGTGGTATCACCAGTTTTGGCAGAGTGTGTTCTATCAGTGAGCCAGTTGGCCACCCATCTAGTAACATAAGGGTTAATCCCTTTCTGGGAGAGTTTCTCAGTGATGTCAGAATGGGGAATTGTGTCAAACGCCTTGGCAAGGTCGAGATAGGCTGTGTGCACTGTCTTACTTTCATCCATGGCTTTGGTGACAGTCTCAAAGAAGTCTACCAGGTTTGATAAGCATGGTCTACCTTTAATGAAGACAAACTGGGTTGGGTCCAGTGTTTGGAGGTTGCCTATGTCCTTGTTGATATGGTCCATGATAATTATTTCCATGATCTTGCAGATGAGGCTGGTTAGATTTATGGGTCTTTAGTTCCCAAGGTCAGTTGATGGCCCCCATTTGTGCAAGGGAATTACTGTTACTGTTCTTCTTTCTGCAGGT
>NC_056729.1:152224125-152294982 GCF_019279795.1 Protopterus annectens | reverse complement strand
AAAAAACATTAAAAAAAACTTTATTAAATAACAAACAAAGCTTTCGGGAATCTCCCTTCTTCAGTGTTATAAATGATATGCCAATAACCCACATGACACAGCCATCCAATGTGAGAATAAAAATCATTAAGAATGTAAGCTTTCCTAAAAAACACAATACTTATAAAATATAAAATATATATTCATCCTATCCAACAAAGAAAAAAAAATTTTAACGATAAAAATAAAAATGTATCAACTAAACACATTTCTAATAAAATATATATATATTTAACTAAATAGTGTATAAAATAAATTAATTACATTGAATTAAGGTAAATTTTACTTAACATTTTCAAACTTCACAAATATTAGCATAGACGCCACCTATAATGTTTTATTTTATACCTAATACAAATACAAATAGTGGAAGTTAGAACTATTTGTATTGCTTCTGTCAACAATGTTAGGGTATGCTTATCTTTCTCATCAGATGTGGCCAATATATGTAATATTATGAAGAATAACTGGCACATTTTAACAGCGAATGAGAGGATACAAAATTTAGTGGGACCTGCTCTGTCTTTTAGATTTAAAAACAGAAAAGCATTGAAATGTAGGTTATGTTATGAACACAATCACACCAACACAGTTAAGTGTCAAAGAGAAGGAACTTTCAGCTGTAATTCTTGCACAGTTTGTCCTTGTACTGAGAATGGAAATGTTTTGAAACATCCTACTATGAGAAAGGAATACAAATGCTCTTTATATGCAGACTGTGCCAGTAAGAATTGAATTTATTTTGTTAGGTGCAGAGATTGTCCAGAACCATAACCATTTCTTAGTGAAATATGAAGTAATGTGCAAACTAATGCATTAGCCAGACACATCAGCTCAAATGTTAATTGTCATGCATTTACTTTTCAGGTAATACAATTTGTACCTATTGGTAAACATTGGGGGACATTCGGACAAAGGATTTGGTATTAATGACATTGTGTCTTTAAAATCCATTCTGAAATCTAGGTGCTTATGTAAATGAGCATTCATTGGTTACTTTGTATTTTGAATAGTTTTATAAGTCGTTACATTGTATCTGGTTGTAAATGGTCTGCTGAAGCATCATAGTTTGATGTGAAAGTGTTAACCAAACACTACATTTTTCATTTTTGTTTTATTGTTTGTTTTTTTTTTAAGTGTTTTATTAAAGTTTACATGTGTTTGTACAATTCAGTTGTGTTCCAGTCTGCTTCATATGCATTTGGATTTTATACTTTGGAGCTGAGAATTAGTTAACCCACTGTGGACATTGTTTTTGGACGTTCATAAATATTGCTCGAGTTAGTGGTCATCACAGTGGAACTCCAGTCTGCTAATGATTGTCAGTAGATTTTTACAGTACCAAGGTGCCAGCCCAATGCCCAACCTTCAATGAAGGCACATCCATTCATGCATGTCTTTCGAATGCGGGAAGGACATACAGACTCCACACAGAAGGTGCTCCAGCTGAGAATTGAACAGGAGAACCTCTTGCTATGAGGCAACAACACTACCGCTGCACCACCGCAGCTTCAGTATTATGTATATAATAAGGAAAAATCAATAGTGCCAAATAAAATGTTTTCCATGTTTAATAGTTATATCATTGATTTTTTTCCAGGAAAGTACCAGAAATCTTATATATTGGGAGGGTGGCCTAGTGGTTAAGGTGTTTGTCTTGCAAACACAAGGTGTAGGATTTGAGTCTCACATGGGATAATTGGCTAGGCTTAAAATGGCTCGCAAGGGCAGCTATGAACCTATATGCAACTGTATCTACTAACTTAATTTATTGCCCAAGAAAATCCCTAGGGCTTCTGTATTTTTGATCCGTGCATCACCATTAGTGGCCTAAATGGAGTATTGTTAGCATCCTTATGAATGTTTGATATTCCAAATAGGATACCTAACTTAGATTTCGGAACATAAACATATTGGTATAAATCAATATTAATGTCGCCATTAGCCAACATGCTCAACAAGGCTGCATCTATTTTTTTAGCTGCTACATTAACCATATGAAGATTAACATCTTTGCAATTAACAGTGTTATCTAATGGCATAATACTACTTCCTAATAACAACACTCTCACTACAACCTGTGAGAGAAGCACTTATATAGCCAAACTGGAAGCAAAGCTCTCTTCACCCAGGACTGGACTAGACAGTCAAGATGAGAAGGTAAACACTTGCACCACACTACACTCATCACATAGTCCCTCAAAACCTAAACCACCAAAACACACACATAGCAACACAAAACACATGCCTGCATTCATGGAGGCTCTCAATAAAAATCACCTTAAGCAACAGAGACCTTCAAAGCAGAAAAGCAAGCAACCTCCACCCCCCAACACAACCGAAATGACACATAGCCCAAAAACTCAGTGTGCCACTCAACCACAGCCCATAAGGCATAACAACGTACCCAACACTCTAGTCATGGGTGACTCTATAGTCAGGCACACTCATGTTCCACTCACCAGGCTAAACAAGGAGAAAGTTACTGTCAGCTGCCTGTCAGGTGCCAGGATCCTCCACATAACGCATGCACTCAGGTCACTCCACAACAAGTACAAATATGACTCTGTCATTGTCCATGTTGGTGTGAATGACCTGAGACATACCTCCCTGGACTACATGAAAAGAGACATGGAGGAGCTGTCCGATCTTGTAGCCCAGGCCGGTATGACCCTAGCCCTGAGAAGCATCCCGCCATCACACAGAATGATACCACAGCACAAGGACAAAATGATTAACATCAAGAATTGGCTAAGCTTCTGGTGTCATTCTAAGGGGATCCAGTATCTGTCTGCCTGGGACAACATGATCAACAGACCACAATGCTTTGCCAGAGATGGCCTGCACCTGTCACGCTTGGTATTCCGGATACTGGCTAAAGCTCTTTCCATGCCTATAGTGCCTTTTTTAGGCAAGGTTCAAATGACAAATTCACTACCATAACAGGTACAAGCAAGCAAAATCTGATGGTAATGCTACTCAGTGCTAGAACTCTAAACCTCAAAATGTATTCAATCGAGGCACTCCTTAAAATCGAGAACATTGACATCTGTGCAGTGACAGAGACCTGGTTCAAGGCTCCAGAGTGCACCCTGCATTACCAGGCTATAATTCATATCACACCGTTCGGCCACCTAACCTGGACCGAAACACTAAAGGCGGAGGCGTGTCGATATTCATTAAGGATATCCACACCTCCAGGCTAGTTGCTCAGCATAATGCATCCAAGATTATCCAAGTGCAACTAACTCTGGGCAAGACTGCAATCCAAATTGTAACTTGCTACAGATCCCCCACCATGCCGCAGTATTCCCACTCCTCATTTCTTGATACACTGGAAAATATTAGGGTACAACCTAACACCCTAATAATGGGCGATTTCAACTACCCCACCATTAACTGGGAAAACTACTCATGTACCAACTCTTTTGCTCAATGTTTTCTGGAATTCATAAATTCCAATGCCTTGGATCAACTTATCCACGCCCTCTTCAGGGGCAGCAGTATCCTAGACCTGGTCATTACCAACATGGGTTACCGGTGTCCAACCACCAGAGGTCAGTTCCTCGTTGGTCAGATCTTACCACAAGCTAATCACCCTAGACATCCACATCCTGGCCCACCCCCCATTTGGTTAACTACCGACTTCATGCTTCTTAAGACAAAAGTGGCAAACTTCACGACACCCATGCAGATGGACAATAGAGGTACGACTGCTGAATCCTACACAAATGCACTTTATAAGCACTTACACGAGTGCATGGATCATGCTATACTTAACAGAACCAAGATGCTATCCTCCAAAAAAAAGGAAGCCAATCTGGTGGGCCCCTGCCATAAACAAACTTTACAAGAGAAGAAAGAAACTGTTGCAAAAAAAGAGTAAAATCCCATGACTGGAAGAACTTCCTGGTCAGCCTCAGTAAGAAGCTTAGATCCCTCATAAAATCCTCCAAAGCTAGTTACAAAAACAAAATCACCACTGATTCTAAAGACAACCACAAAGCATTCTATAGCTATGTCAAGAATCTCAATGGCAATACTCAGATCTGCTCTGAGTTACAGCACAATGACACTAAATATACAGAACCAACTGATATTGCCAACATCCTGGCAGATACATTCAGTGCTAACTTTACCGCCCTCTCACCCCATAAAGGGTCCATCTCTATACTGGAAGAATGCAAAGTTCCTGTAATCACGGCTGCACAGGTGAAAACCACACTCTCCAAAGCCAAGAACACAGCATCCATGGGACCTGACAACATTCCAGGCTGTGTTCTACACAAACTACAGAATGAAATGGCACCCCAACTAAGCACCATGTTCAATCATAGCCTCATCTTTGGCTTTGTGCCCACTGAATGGTGCACAGTGACAGTTATCCCACTCCACAAAGGGGGAGCCACCACGGATCCCAGGAACTACCGCCCCATTAGCCTAACAAGCGTGGTCTGCAAGGCCATGGAACGTATCATCATGGAACTTATATACAAAGACATTGGTAATCTCCAAACTCTGGACCTCACCCAGTTTGGGTTTGTAAAAGGCAGATCATGTCTCCTAAACTTGATAGACTTATTTGAAGCAGTCACCAAAGCCATAGACGAGGGTAAGGTGGTTCACACAGCCTATCTAGATCTCGCCAAGGCTTTTGACACCATCCCCCACTCTGGAATTATAAATAAACTCCCTAACCTAGGTATAAATCCCTATGTCACAAGATGGGTTGCCAACTGGCTCCTGACAGAACCCACACTGTGAAAGTAGCAGTCTCCAAATCTAACTTCAGACCAGTGACAAGTGGAGTACCACAGGGTTCAGTCCTGGGTCCTCTCCTGTTTGATATCTACTTTTCTGAAGTACAGGCTAACACAGAAGGTCTTTGGCTAACGATGTTCGCAGATGACTGCAAACTAGGACCCATAATCGAAACTCCTAACGATGTGGACATCCTACAAAAGGGCTTCACTGAGACAGATGCCTGGTGTCAAAACCATAACATCAAACTTAATGCCAAAAAGTGTATTGTCATCCCCTTTGGTAAAAATTCTGTACCCATGAGCTACCACATAGGTGGTAGTCTACATAACACCAAAAGTGTGATAAGAGATCTTGGGACACAGGTGGACAGCAGTCTCTCCTTTGATAATCACATCACCACAGTAGTCAGGAAATCCTTCTATGTGGCACACCGCATCACAAAAGGTTTCTCATTCAGGAAAAAAGAGGTCATTGTTCCCCTCTACTCATCACTCATTAAACCCATTATAGAGTACAATGTCCTTTTTGGTATGTACCTCACAAGATATCTACAGCAACTGGAAAGGCCACAGAAATACCTCACAAAGAGGATTACAAGCCTCAAACAGATGCCCTATGCAGACCGTCTCAAAAAACTCCAACTTTACTCCGTCGCATATCACCTACTCAGAGGCGATCTCTGCATAACATACAAAGTTATGTCAAACCCAGAGCTGTTGGACATGCTCCACTTAAAGAAATCCCAATCCCTCCGTGCTATACGCTCTAGGGACCTAAACCTACAAACTACCTATCTATATCAAATAAAGCTCCTCATTAGCACTCTTCAAGAAAAATCTTGATGATTGGATGGGAAATAGGAAATTCACCCCGGGGATCACCTCTGTGGCTCTGCTCGACAGGGACACAGGAAAGTCATTTTCTTGGGTGGCGAAAGCCAGGGTACCTTTTTGGCTAGGCTTATATAGGCCCCAGGGCCAATAGCCTAGTACCTACCTATGAACAATCCCATTACCCTTATTTTCTTGCATAAATCATGTCTGTTAAATCATATAATTCAATAAGGGCCTTCCTTTCATCACTGGTTAAATAAAAAAAATCATTTATGCTCTTTTTCCTGGATACCTCCTTCCCTGCACTTAATCATACAACTCAGACTGCCTTTAATGAAACTGAAAACTTTTTTTCACATTTTCAGCTTGTTCTCAGTCTCAATAAGACCAAACTTATGTTCTTTGTCAATAACAAACCACAAGCCTACTCATTCTCTTTCTCCATTTATTCATCTAATAACACAATGATAGAACCTGTGGCATAATCAAAGCTGCTTAAGTCGACCATAAATAATAACCTTAGACATGATACACACCTTGCAATCATGATAAAAAAGTACACATACAACTAGGATCCCTCTACAGAACCAAGCACTTTCTTACAGACACCGCTAGAAAATCTATAGCCACTACATACATTCTTTTCTCTCTACTCTATGCATCTCAACTCTTCACCAACTTAAAAAAACTAACTTAAATAAATTTGAAACCTGTTATAATAAAATAGCAAAATTTGCCTCTAACCATCCTTATAGATCTCATCATTGTACTGCACTGCAACACCTAAAATGGCTTGAGCTCCCTAACCTACTTTCCTTTAATCAATTCCACTTCACTCATTCCATATTCTACCATACTAACATCTCTCCTTGTCTTAATAACCTGGTTCAAACCTACTCTTGCTCTAGATTGTTAAGGTCCTCTGACAAAAACCTACTTAATTTTATCAAATCTAGTAACAGTTTCAATGAGTCTCTTTTCTCAAACCATATATCCACTTTATGGAATTCACTATCATAAGGAATCCTAAACACTGCCAACCATTCCAAATTCAAATATCTTCTAAAAGAACACCTTAACAACAATTGGCTGTGCTATTGTACCAAACCTGTCTGAAATATATTCCTATCCTATATACTTGATCACTATGCCTCTCTATGTGCTACTATGTTCCAGTTGTACTATGTGCTTACTATTCTTCCATTCAATTGATTTATCTGTATTTCCTTTCTTTACTGATTGTCTTTTGTATTCCCTTTTTCTCTATAACTATATCGCTTGATTTCTTATTTTAATTGCACTTTGACTTGTCCACTCTAACATGCTTAACATGCTTTCAAAATTATTTTTCTAACAAATGTTTTATTGCATTGTAAATATTTAGCTCATAAGCAAAGATATCTTTTTTATTTAAACATTATCTTTGCTTATAATGTTTGTAATTTTATGTAAATACTTTCTATATTTTTTGTATTATGGAATTTTTATGTAATTAATTTATGAATGTTTGTATTTTTGGAAATTTTCTCCCCAGGCCTCGACTAAAAATGAGCAAATGCCCAGTTGGACATTCCCGGTAAACAAAAGTAAAATAAAATATATAAATAAATAATGGACATAGAATAAGCCATGCTTTCTGTTCCATTTTATGAAATAACTCAAAGCTGACAGTGCTACTGGAAGAATTTGAGAACAATGTTTTTAAATATGAAGAGTTATTATGGGAAGGCTTGTTTTTGCTGAATATTTTTAAAAAAAGAGTGCTTGAGGCAGTATATTTTTAAGTTCCCTGGTGGTATTTTAGAAACAGATATAAACATATATACATTTTGAACTACATACAGCGTCATTTAAGACCATCCATACAATTTCCATTCCTAATTCCTTCCTCATTCTGTATCAAAAGAATCAGCAGTAAAATAGCTGTTATACAGACGGGTCTATATTAGATCACTGAACACTTAGGTAAGCGCATGGTGATTAATCGACCCCATGTAAGCGAAAGCTTACAAAACCAAACTGTCAGAACAGCAATTTTTTTCCAACGAAAAAATAAATAAATAAAAGTAAGCACATTAAAACATGAGATTAAGTGGGCGCTTGCCTCCCATTACCTAACGTGGGGTCTTGCCCCCCACACCCCCCTACTTAAATATACCAACTCTGAGACCACACTACAGTGCTGAAAATGGCAAAGTACCGAAGTGGCCAAGCAAATTTTTTCCCAGGGAAAGAATTTGCTTATATGCCGCTTCAATATTTTGCAGTTTTGGTTTTGTCAGTTCGACCAAGACGCATTCGAAAACATGCGTTTTCGGTCTGCTGATAGGAACCGATACAAACGACTACTGACTGTGATATCATGCGATTCATTGTTGTTTCTTCATACAGTAATATCCCACATTTTCCGTAGGACTGAGTTAGCTGCTAATTTGTGCGAACTAGCTCCATATGGATGTTCATAGGTTCATTGTTACTTACTAGGCTATTGATCAGTGAAGAACTTAAAAAAGCCCTTCCATTTTGTAAATCTGATGAAGTCTCCACAGAGAGACAAAAGCAATCAATCTTGTTATTAAAATTCTTGTTTTACCATTTTGGATCCTCAGTGACATTTTTTCTGTATGGTTATTGATTTATACTAATTATGCTGCACCATTCTACAGTATAGTTTATACATTGTCAGAAGATAAGTTATTGGTCTATAGTTTTTAGGATATGTTGCAGATTCATTCTTAAGGACGAGTATTGTTTTTCCTGTTGTTAACCAGGTCAATGTCTGTTCAGGGTGCACATATAAATAGTTCTTACTCATGGCTAAATCTTCATGTAAAGATGTTAATACTTTTAGCCAAAAGTTAGGTACTGCATCTGGTCCTGGGGTTTTTCATTTAGGAGCTTTTCTTAATTTTGTTTCAATTTCTTCATTCCATTTCATACTCTGTACATTTGAACTTCTTATTCTTTCTTTTACTTCTTCTGTCCATTCAGCATCTGTGTTATGTTCCACAGGATCTTCATAAATATTTCTCCAAAATGTGTCTATTTCTTCATATTTTGGTGGTGTTTCTATTCCTTTTACCTTGCTTCCCAATCCTTTATAAAACTTCTTTTGGGTTATCAATAAACTGCTTATTTTGTACTTTTCTTTTATATTTATCTACATATCTTCTAAGTTTTTCTGCCTGTGCTGATATCTCTAGTTTATTATTTGCAATAGTGTACAATAGATCCTGGTCTGTTCTGATATTTCATGTTGCTTTTATTTTGTCTGTCTTTCTGAGTATTTTGTTGATCTGTTCCCTCTTCTATACTTTTATAATGGTGACACTTCTAGTCTTAATTACTTTAAAGCTTTCTGTATTCGATACTTCCATGATGGGCTTTGATTTCTCCCTTCCTTTCCCTTACTACCCTGTGTTTTTGTGGTAAGAGTTTATCCATTACTAATTTAGCTGCACAGTAATATATATACTATTTACTTCTGTTATACTGCATGAATTTCGATAAATAGTCTTGATTAATGTATTCATTTGTTTTATCAACCTTCTAACATTTTAGGTCTGACTGACCTTCTGTAATCTATTTCTTTCATTGATCTTAATATGTCTATCCATCTCTGTTAAATCAAACAACTCTTCCCTTAGATCATTTTCTTCTGAACTAAGGGCACATTCTTTGTTCTGCATTTCCTACAGACATTCTACAGAAAGTTCCAGAACATCTTCCTGTGCCATGTTCTCTTCAGCTTCATCCTGCGCTATCCATTGCTCTTTCATATGGGAAGTCTCTGGCCTATCACTCCACAACATTGCCTGCATCAGAATTGTCACAGTTTCCTGTTCCTTCCCTTGCTGTGCAACTTCAACTGAACTTTTGCACTGGTTTCCTTCTGAAGCCTCCAAAGTATCTTTATATGGCAACTTGATCAGATACTTCCCTCTCTGTTGGTTTCTCCTTAATTTGAGGACTCATTGTTCTCTCATGCTGAGGTGTTATCAGAGTTAGATGTTGTACACTAAATCCTTTTCTTCACAGGTAATCCATAAATTCAGTTTCTATTTCTTTAACTTCTCCATTACTAAGCCTCTTTTCTACTTCCCCTTTTATTTTCTTATTTTTTATATTGTAACATTGTTTATATCTGGATGCCTTTGCTTGTATTTCTCTACAAATATCTTTGGTGCTGCTTTTTTGTATTGATTAGTTTTGCTTGCTCCTTTGTGTAAATACTGCACCATACTAAATCTCTTTTTCTTTCCCATGTCCATATTTCTTTTTCACATGTCTCCTGCTCCTCCTGTTTCTCCTTACTTGGGGGACTCATTGTTCCATCCTACTGTGACATTACCTGTGTTTGACTTTCTACACTAAATCCTTCACTTTGCAAGTATTACATAACTTCTGCTTCAATTTTTTTAACTTCTACTTTACTAATCTTCTGTTCTACATTCCCTATTTCTAATGTTATTTTGATATTGTGAAACTTTCCATGTCTGGGTGCCTTGGCCTGTATTTTGGAGATGATTTTTTTGTATTGATTAATTTGGCTTTCTCCTTGGAATAAATATTGCACCATATCAGATCTCTCTTACTTTCCTATATCCATATTTGTTTTTCTTTTTTTATATACCTTTCAAAAATCTGTAGATTTTGTTCATTATATTTTCGTACTTCCTCAGTTGTTTCTTTTTCTGAATAGCCCAGGGTTTTTGGTCTATATCATGTTTTCATGATTCTGTTGTATTAATGAACACAAATTTGCATTTGAAGCTTTTTGTGCAAGTATTTTTCTTTCCTCTAATTTCTCTCTTAATCTTTTTGTATATCTTCTGTCCAGAAATTCTGTGTTTCTTGCATAATAGTTGTTTGTCTTTTTGGCTTTTCCCGGTTAGGGGTCACCACAGCAGAACTCCGGTCCGCTAATGATTGGCAGTCCATTTTTAAGGTGCCGAGTTGCCAGCCCGATGCCCAACCTTCAGCGAAGGCACGCCCATTCACGCATGTCTTTCAGAGGCCACTCGACCATGGGGAGGACATGCAGACTCCACACAAAAGGCACTCCAGCCGAGAATCGAACAGTAGAACCTCTTGCTGTGAGGCAACAACGCTACCTCTGTTCCACCACTGCTTCCTTGTTAGTCCACTCTGTCATATTTATGGCTTTTCTTTTTTTTTGTGGACTATTACTTCCTTCTACAACAGGAGGCCACCCTCCCCCTAAGCCTGGCCTAACCCCATTGTAGGAATGGTTCCATGTTTTCAGGATTCTACATTGTCATTTTTTCCAGTCCCAGCACTAGTGCATCTGCCAGGACTGGGCGCTTTTTTATCCTGTGACTTGTGCACCTAGCTGTCTTTTTTATTTTTATTTTACATTCCTGAGGGACAACTATGATGGTTAGAGAATATCACAAAAGATCTCTATATCAATCTCCAGGAAGGAATTGAGCATGGCCCATAGCATGTCCTGAAAACGTTACCACTCAACTCCCTCATCTGCAACTGCAATACTTTTTTCAGTACACCCTAGATCTGGTCTTGAAAGTTGTCAGCCCATCATGGTGGTGGACATGTTCTACACTGAGCCACAGAATCAATGGAATGTGCATGTCCCAACCTGGCTTTGTCATCATCATCGTCCCAGTCATCATCACTTTCCTGGTCTTCAGAGTCTGACTTGACTGGCAGTGGTATGGTACCTCATCATAATCTAATTAGTGAGGTGGCATAGGTCCCACACTCTGTCACATTTCAACACAAGAGCAAAACATTATACATACATACATACAAAATAGAAATTAACCTAAAAATGATGAAAAAACTGAAAAATCAGATGGAAATTACACAAGATACATGTTTTAACTGTTATGTATGTAATGTTACATTACTGTCTGACCTTATCCAACTCTAACACTTTATTTGATATCAGGCATACATTCAGTTCACACTAAATTACAAAACAGTGTGTAACATACATCACAGTCATAAGCAAAGCTTGTCTGAAATACAATAAAATCATTGATAAGGCATGCACATAAATGAATGTGCCAGTTAAAATACATATTCATTATGTATGTATATAAGCAGACATCATGTACATTGTGTGGCACTACAATGCATTATTATGACAGGTCTGTTACAAAACATGCCATTAGTCATATGCATATGTATAGAATAACAAACTAAAGATTACACAGTTAAACAATAATCCATGACTGGGTATGGGTATATCAGGATTTACCCATGTTTGACATGGTTTGATCATGATGGAGAAGCCTGAGTGATTAAACAAAGCCAACCTTGAGTAATTTCTGATATACCAACACCCAGGACTGAATTATTTCTATTATACAATGACATCACTTAAGAAAGAAATTGCTTACATTGCTTAAATAAAGTCTCTGTATAAGGGCCTGAAGTCTTCCTCTGCATTTTTCCTTTTTTACTGACATACTGCCCATAGGTATGGGACTTACATCCCTACATTTGCACAGTACATCAGGGCAGTGCAGGAGAAGCAACTAGGAAAAGAGAATCTCAGGTGTTTTTTTTTTCCTGTCAAGACTTTATGAGGGACAGTGCGAAAAGAGAAGGAAAATCATGTACATTTCTGTTTCTTTATTTTTGAGAATGTACCTGGTTTTACTTCTATTTTGCTTTGTCTCTCAGCATACTCCAATAGAAAGTCCAGCTACTCAGTGGTACTTCAGAAGCCAGACTTTATTCTATTGGTATATGCTCGATTTACAACAGGCACTCTGTGTTGTCCAGTCAAGTGCTTGTTTTTGAATACAAATGAGCTGTCATTGTATAATTAAGCAATAACCGATGACGTGGTGTGGTATATTGAAGATTTACCCATGGTTGGTGTGGTTTAATCACAAGGGCGAAGCCCAAGTGATTAAACAAAGGCAACCGTGGGTAAATTTTCAATATATCACAACCACGGAGTCAATTATTGCTATTATACAATGACATTATTTAAGAAAAAAAATACTTACTTTTCTTAAATAATGTCTTTGTATAACGGCGGATTACTGTTCTTCCACCGGTTGTGGTATACTGCTTCTTCGTTTTGATGTACTGCGCATGCGTATGGGAATTGCGTTCCTACGCATACCCAGTACATCAATGCTTTGAAACAGAAGCAATGGAGAAAAGAAAGTCTCCGTTGTTCTGTTTTCTCTTTTTTTTTAATTGTAAAAAAAAAGGTTTTGGGGCACTTTATACCAACGGAAAAAAGTCTGGGCGACTGGACCTTTTTCCGTTGGTATATTGTGGGATTTACAACTATTAATAGGAGTCATTGTATAATGTACAATAAATGTGCCTGAAGCATTATAAGCAGCCTGGAAAGGAGATCATTCTCACAACACAATGTGGTACATGTGGCAAGTCATCCTATACTGCCAAATCAATCTATTGCTTTATAGTATGTATTAACATGGGATCACATAACACAATCAGCCTTACAAGCAGCTATCTGAAGCAGCTATTTATTACTGTAACATCAGATGTGTCCAACATAACTGTAAAGAGATTATATGATATGCAATTAACAACATCAAAACTTATAAAATAGGAAGTGTAACATTTGCCCAAGTGACACCACAATACAGTACATTTGTAGTGCCACTGTAATGGTCACCAGATCTGGCCCATAAGGTTTATTTATATTGCATATAACAAAAGACAAAAAGGTGTAATGATAACAAGTGTTATGTCATAATATTCATATATCCATATTAATAGAAGGCCGTAACTGAGTAAGCGTGCTAATCATACATTTTCATTAAGTTATAACAGTACATTACATGGCATGTAGTTCTCTGTTTATCAGACATATTTCTGTTGTTACTTGTACATTTACTGCCTTTAGTATGCATGCAAAACACACTTATACACAGCATACACACACACACACACACACACACAATATATATATATATATATATATATATATATATATATATATATATGTATGTATATCAATAAGTTGCAAGACAAGTATGCCATGCTGCTCTAGCATGTAACACTGACGGGGGGGCTCGATTCCAAAAGATTTGTTCTGCTATAAGTCGACACTGATACAAACAACAGACCTTTGGGAATATGGTCTCCAATATAAGCATGTTGCTAGATAAAACTTACACTAATGTCACCCACAGACTCTGAGAACAACTCCATTCCTTAGGAATATGGCCCCTATTCATTACTCAATGTGTGCCTCATACTTTTATATTTTTAATAAAGCATTAATCTGTACTTGAAACAAATAAATAGCCACTAAAGGAATTAGTGTACAATTGTAGGATTCAGACCTACACATGTAAATTACGTAGGAGCGCGGTCAGTGACTCCACATACATAGCGCTAACTCTACAGCCATAACATAGTATAAGGATTACACATCCACTCTTCTTTAGGGTTACTACCCATCCTGTTTACAGCAGGACACTCACGAGTTGAGCTACGTCATCCTGCTGCCTGCTCTGTAAAGCAGTGGGATGTTAAGTCCCACTTTTCAATATCATGCTGAATTGCCATGGAAAAGCCACAAATACTTCCATTTTTTCCACGGCAATTTGGTTACATCACCAGTGGTGACCAACAAGGACCTGCAGGCAGTGAGGCATAACTGTTTTCTGTTGGGTCCATGTGTGTTGGAAATAGTACAGCAATTGGCTGCAATTCATGAGGGGGGGGGGGTAAGTATATCCATCCATGCATTCAAAACTACAAAAACAAAACCTAAGACTTTGTCAAAAAAAAAAAAAAACTAAGAGCCAAAAAGTGGCCTTCACTGTTTACAACACACCGCACTTTACTCAATATCCACTAGACATTCTGTCAAAAAAACAGAACAGTTTAAAGCTTTATTTCTAGTCTAAGGTCACCCTAAAAGTGTGTAGAACCACAGAAAGGTTGACTGTGTTTAAATATGTTGACAGGGACTTTTTAATACTGTTGTAAACTGCTGTGATAACTGGAATCTAATCTTAGTAGGTCAGACCAAACAGGTAAAGAATAGCATACATTTTGTTTGCATATGCTTTTGATAACACTGAGAAGTTGTACAAATATTTCACTCCTTTCTGTCTTATACCTGAACTGAAATTATTTTTAGCTTTTATTTTATTTTAGCTATTACTCTGGCTACTGCAGTTAAATGTGGTGAGACATTAAAAATGAACAAAAAAGTACACTTGTCTGCACAGTATAAAATAATGGCCTATCCCGCCGTTTTCACTTGACTGTTACCTACCACTGGGATACTCACTCAGCCCATACCTCTCAAGTGTACCTCATTATGAGGAACGTACCTCATTTGGGGTCTTAAAAAGTTCATGTTCCTCGAAGTTCCTCAAAGTTCCACATTGAAACAGTCTGTCACATATTCAGTGTTAGGAAATTTTTTTAAATGAAATCCACGGTAAATAGAAATTAATCATATTAATTCATTAAAAAATCTTCTTTATAAGTAAAACCAGCACATTTTAACCATCCTATGACCTTCCTAGTTGAAGTTGTTAGTAAGCCATTAGTATGTGTTCCACATTTTGCCCATTTGTTCCACATTATAAAGGTGAGTGTTACTCATTTTAGAGATGGAAGTTTGAGAGCTATGACTCAGCCAAAGGTGGTATCATTCTTACCTTTCAATTGTTCTTTGTCCTTCTTAATCCTCCCTAAGTCTTAAATATAAAACTGATGGCTTTTGGAGAACAAGTGGTGTTTGTTCTACATTATGAAGGTGTAATGTTTATGTTGAGAGCTATTGTTTTGGTGGTTATTCCTGGTGACCCAAAATACTTTGGATAAGCAAAGTTGCCACCCCCCCCCACAAACCAAACTAAGCACTTTGTCTTAAATGAGTACTCCTTGCTTTAGGTATCATCAGTAGATGCCTGCACCCAGCAGTGAACAACCCAGGACCTGCAGGCAGAGCTGTTTCCTGTTAGTTCCAAGTGTTGAAAATCGTGCAGCAATTGGCTGCAACTCGTAAAGATGGTGGGAATTGTGCCAAAAGAGCCCTATAAAGGTCACAGCAGTTTTTTTGTTAGCACTTCTACAGCCACTAGAAGAATACTAGGATTACAGAATGGAATTTGTCTTGTCTTTTCTTGCATACAGCCAGCAAACCAGCCATTCAGCTACTCCAGCAGGCAGGAAGCCAGACAGCTACCCATTCCAGCAGCAGAAGGCAGCCACTCTGCTACTCCAGCAGGCAGGGAGAAAAACAGTCAGCCAACCACTCCAGCAGACAAGAAGCCAGTGAGTCATTCCAGTAGGCAGCTACTCCAGTAAGCAGGAAGCCAGCCAGCCATTCCAGCAGGCAGCCACTCAGCTACTCTAGCAGACAGGGTGGAAGCCAGGCCCAGCCTGCCACTCCAGCAGGAAGGAAGCCAACCAGCCTAGCAAAGAATGTGATTGTAGTGGTAAGTAAGTACAAATTAGGGTTGCCACCTTCCTTCATGGTGGAAACTGGAGTAAAGCCAACCCCTCGCATCACCAGTAACACCGCCCACATTCCACCCATTGTGTGATGCCGTGATGACATCACTCAGCAAGGAACGCCCTCTTTTTTCATTCCTGCTGCCTGCTTTCGGCTGATTTACTATGCTTTTCTGTAAAAAAAGCATAGTAAATCAGCTGATTTACAAACTCCGATAGTCTGCTTCCTTTTTGAAATAGCATACTGGAGTTTGTACAGTGTTTTCCGGACTACCGGAGAATCAGTTTGATTTCTGGATAGTCCGGAAAAAAAAACGGAGGGGTGGCAACCCTAGTACAAATAGTTTTTCATTGCTCTAGCCTTTTAAAATGGGAATATTGCATTTTTAAAATGGGAATATTGCATTTTATTTCAATTTAACTTTTTAATGTTTAGAGATAAATGGAGTGCACTGTACAGTATTTAAATCTGTGTAGTGGTTGTTTTTTGAGATTTGCAAGTAGTAGTTTTTAAAGGTATAAAAAGTGTGTGTGTGATTTAATTCATAATTGTGGTTTTGATTTCAGATGATTTGGAAGCATTAATTTTAAAGGTGAAAATGTGTGTATAGAAGTATTTTTTTCTGGTGGGGCAATCTTCACGGATAAATGTAGTGGGATATATTTCTATTGTAATTGTGGCTTTTTCAGGGTACTTTGTATTTACAGATGGAATGTTTCAGGTCAGTTTGCACTTTTTATGTGGAAATGTGTGCAATTTATTTTTAATTCTGTCTTTAAGAAGTTAAGATATACTGCTTTGGATATTTTTTATAGTGATCTTGCAAGTCATCACTAAACAATTTTTAAAAGTGAAAACCTGATGTGTATGTGTGTAACATTTTACTTTTTGAGGGGACACATTCTTAGGTAAACATAGTACATTTGGGATTCTACTAGATACATGTTGTCGTGGTTGTTTCGAGATAGTTTGCTTTTATAAGCAGAAATGTGTGTATTTTTTACTCTTTTAATAACTTTAAATATGTACTGCTTTGATTATAATGTGACTATCACAGTGCTGCTGTTAGTTGGGCCTGTTCTTTATTGCATCGTTGTGCTGGTTAAATTACTGTTATAGGTTTATTTTTATTCTTCTTAATTGATGTGCTTAGAGGTAAATGGGGTCTACGGGGACTGCTGTGCATTCTAATTAATTTTACAGTGGCTTTTAGTGATTTGCAAGAAAAAATTTCAAGTAAAAATGCGTTTAATTTTTTTGGAGGGGTGGGGGCATGTTCAGTGTTAAAAATAACGCATTTGGTATTCTACAAGCTGTGTTAATGTCATGTTTTCAATGGCCAAAATGCCACCCTATTATATTATGTCCTTTACTATTCTACCGTTTGAAATGCTAGTTCCCTTCTGCTCCATTCCTCAAGCCTTCAATGAATGTCATACCTCTCAACCTCTTATTGCAAAAAAATCTGTACAAAGCCTGACAAAATGGGGGACAAAGGCTCAAAAATAGGGACAGATTTTAAATATTCCTCTTATAAACTTAGAAAGTTGTTAAGGTAACAGGGTGTGTGTTGGCATACATTTTCTGAAGGATTTGAAGTCTGAAACACAAATGCATGTCACTATTTGGTGACTTCAATCCTCAAATCATCCAGTGATTTACTAGAAAGCCACCAATTTTATAAGGAACAGACTAAAATATGAGGGAAAAATCTAGGTATTATGCAAAAATCAAGACAGTTGAGAGGTATGGTGAATGTATGTCAATGAACTACTTTACAAACTGCTTCATGTTTCAGGTGCCAGTTCTTTCAAATGTAAGTGTTTCTGGCCAGTTCTTTCAGTTGCCAGTGTTTGTAGCCAGTTCATTTGAGTGCCATTATATTACTCTAGCCTGCGAACAGTTTTGTTACACATGTTGTATATGAGATAAGTACAGATCCAAGAGTGAGGAGAAAAGCAGCTTCATCACAGTCTGCCTCCAACCAGAGAATATGCAGGTGGCAGGATGTTTGGAGAATGGAATTCAACTGGATCGAGAAGTGCAATGATGTAAAAGCATTCTGCAGGTACTGCAAAAGGGAATGCCTAGTCACCCATGGTGGAAGAAACAATGTCGCACAACATGAGGCAACTGAACTACATAAGACTGATGACAAAGTGGACAAGGAACACAAGCCTTGAGTGACCAGAACTTAAGATCATTGCAGCAGAAGTCTCTGAGGTGTTCCATGCAGTTAAGCACAATATTTCCTATAACAGTTTGGGCTGTGCAGTAAAACTGGCCAGCCAGTTGTACAGTGACTCAGACATCACAAAAAAACTATCTTGCAGAAGAACCAAGGCTGAAGCCATTGTTGAAAATGTTTTGGGACCGTACTCATTGGAATGCCTCCTGCATGACCTTCAGAAACTAGGCACTTCATTTGCACTATCATCAGATGCTTCCAACAAGGGAAACATTTTATTTCCACTTGTAGTGAGGTATTTTCCAAAGAAGAAGGGGTGGTGAATGGTCTTTTGGACTTCTATGAAGACCCTGATGAATCTGCCGAGGCTATATCACAGCAGATTTTGAACATTATGGAAAAGCACTACTCCTTGCTCCGTTTAAGTATTTTAGCATACAGGGCTGATAATGCCAGTGTGAACTATGAAATGAAATATGGCATGTATACCAGATTAAAAGAAAAGTGCCCATCACTCCAGAAGGCTAACTGTGTTGCCCACATTATTCATAATGCAGCCAAAAAAGCAGCAGCACAACTACCTTACGATGTGGAACTGTTTGTGATGAAACATTTTGGCCATTTCTCAGGTTCTGCCACAAGGGACAGAGACTTGAAAGACTTTTTTGACTTTTGTGGCATGGAATTTGAGAGTCTGTTAAGGCATATGCCACCAAGGTGGCTGTCACTTCTGCCTACCATTGGCAGAGTAGTGAAAAATCTCCCAGTGTTCCAGTTATATTTCCTCTCTCAGGGAGAAGAGGAGACCCCCCCCCCCCCTCATCAGATATGGCAGTACTTTTCAGATAATGAGCATGGCAAGAATGCATTGCCTATACTGCCCGAGTACTATTTGTACTTTCTCAGTGTTTTCATGGATTTCAATGAACATATAAGTATATTAGAGAAAGCAGCACTTACTGCCATGGAAACATTTTCAGTAATGGTCTCTCACAAAGAAAAACTACAGGCAAGTGCTGAAGGCACTTTCTTTGGTGGAAAACTTAGGGCATTTATGAGCACATTAGACAGCACTTCTGTTAAACTGAAAAAATACTTCATTGTGTTCTTGGAGATAACAGTTAAGTACTTAGAACAGTGGTCTGATGTTACTGAAAATAAATGCTTGTTTATACTAAGTTATCTTTAACTGAGACCTTTGTTTTCAGTGACTTACTCAGTGTGTCCACTGCCCTGAGTCTGCAGGACTTAGATGAAGACCATCTTTACCAGGACTATTTAGCAAGCAAGCCCTTTCTCCAAGAATTATGTAGCACAAGCTTATGTCCAGGAGAAAAGTGGCTGACGCTTTTCAGAGAAGGGCCTGAGCTGACTGCACTATATCCAGTGACTGTAGGGTATTATCTATAACAACATCAAATGCATTTGTGGAGAGAGTTTTCTCTTTGGTAAAAAAATTAATGGACAGATGTGTGAAACCGTTGTAGTATGGACTTGTTATAAGCTCGCTAATGATGAATATAAATTACCAAATGAGATGTAGTGACTTTTATTCAAATATTATTTCAAACCGGGCACTTTTCCAGGCCATCAGGTCAAATGCAAAGCACACTTTTAAAAAGAACTGATTTAGTCTGTCTACTTTTTTTGTAGTGTGCAGAATGTAGTTTTTTTTTTATTTTTTGCATTAGCCTTAATTTGCAATAAACGTACTCAATTCTACATATTCAAAAAATGTTACTGTGCTTGTGTGCTGTGAAGTATGTAGACTTTTTAGTTTTCTTGTTTCAGAATAGTCATGGCTAGTCTGATACGTAGAATTTAAGAGTTTTATTTTTTAAATAAACATAAATGTTTATTATGAGTAGTGTTTTTCTGTAAAGTTTACTTACAACTGAGTAATGTGTATTTTTGCATGCAGTGATTCACTTTTACTGTTAAAGCTTCATAATTTAAATGGTTTGTGAGATTTGAGTATGCTGTAATAACTTTACACTGGCCTGCTTAAAAGGTGGCAAAACTACACTTGTACTTGCATTGTGTTTACAAGGCTCACACATATTTCAACCACGATGGCCTGCATTATTACATTCATTAAACTGATGAAGGAAAAAATGTATTAGAAAATACTGTTGTGAAAATAAATAAATAAATTTTAAACTTTACAGTTCACTAATGTATGTGTTACACATACTGTAGTATATTGTATGATGTTTCTCAAAGTATTGCAGATAACAGAAAAATGCATAGAAATCCATGGTCTAAATGCTTTAGGCATCAGTGCATCATGGCCATGCTAGATTTGTAAAAATCTGTAATGTATGAGTTGCCAAGTAAATATTGCTCTTATTTTTTTATTTCTCCAAGTCTTTTGGGTTTCTATTTCCATGACGGGAATGGATCCCCCGTCCAAAGCATGATTAACGTTCACAAAATTAGTATTGTTTCAATCTTTGATTTCAGCCAGAAGTGTTCTTTGCCGCACCCGTCATGTGCCCAGTAATATCTATTTATGCAATTTTTATGGAGTTACACAAATTGGTAACATATCTAAATACAATTGTAGATTATTTTTTTATAAGACCTGTTGCTCCTACTACTATTGGAACTTTCTGAGTATCTTTCTTCCGCATTGCTCTCATTTCTGCCTGATATTTTATGCCTTTGTGTCTCTCTGATTGAAAGACGCTGTAGTCATTGAGTGTAGTGATTTCAATGATCAATGCTATTTTTGTCTTCTTTTCATGGACCACTATATGTGGTTTTCTCGCATCTATCTTTTGAACTGTTGGTAATGGGTGATCCCATATGATGTACACCATAAATTTTTTATGATGCTTTGTGGCTCATGTTTCCAGTGTTTTCAGCTACTTCAATACCATAATGTTTAATACAATCCCCAGTACAACAGTCTTGCCACATTATTATGCCTTTCACCATACAGTCCTTCTGCCATTAGTATGTCACAACCAGCAACGAGGTGTGCAACTGTTTCCAGTTCTGTTTTACAAAACCTACATTTGTCTGTTTTCCCACATGTTCTTTTCCCTCACCAATGTGTGTGTGTAGCCCACTATCTTGGGCTGCCAATATTAACCTTTCATCCTTTAGTTTGAATTTGCTTCTCCTTAACCATTCCTGTGTTCAATCCTGATCAACATGTGGTTCTTCCAGAAGTTTTCTATACTTGTAACTATGTTTATGCATTTTCTACATTTCTTCTCTTCTCATCTGGTCCTTCATCCTATATTCTTTCTTTTGTTTTTTGGCACATTCAGTTGCTGCCTGGTTTTTATCTATTTCTGGTTTGACTTCCATTCCTGCTTGACATTGATACACTTCTACTAGACTATGCAGGGAAGTCATCTTAGGTATATTCTCCTCATGTTTCAAAACTTTCACTACATTTGGGTCCTGTGAGGTCAGCAGATATGTGCACAGTCCCACAATTGTAGATCTACACATGTAATCAATTTCAAGGAGGCCCATACCTCCCTTGGAATGGGGAATATATAATCTTGGTATGCACTGATTTTATAAATCATTTGGTTTGCGTGAAACATCTTTCTTGTTTTCCTATCTAATCTATCCAACATGTTTTGGGGCCAGTCAAGTCACTCTAAAACTGTATGTAAGGACTGGAAGACCAAATTGGCTTATAGCCTGAATTTTGTTCCTAGATGTCAATGCTGTTTTCAAGATTAATTTAAGTCTTTTAAAATATTCCTTACTAAGTTTTATTCATATTGGTTCATGTTTTATTGTTGATCCTTCATCAATTCCCAAATGTTTATACACTCTCTTACTCAAGTTCTTTTTATATCACATTATTGTCCCAAACTGATGTTTTCTTGGTGCTGCAGTTTTCCTGTTTTAAAGGTTGCTTTTGCACACTTATCAAGACCAAATAACATTCTTATATAATCTGAAAAAGTTTTGACTACTTGCAGTTATGCTCTCAGTTACTCATCTGATGAGCTATAGAGTCTTAAATCATCGCCAAAGAGAAGATGACAGGTCTTTACTTTTTGTTGTTTTCTAGGAGCCAAATTATAGCCATGGCCTAATCTGTTAAGTAGACAGCTTAATGGGTTAAGGGCAAGTCAGAATAGCAGAGGTGACTGGGAGTCACCCTGTAATATCCCCCTTTGGATATTTATCACTGGAATAATAATTTGCCCTTTATCATGGCTTAATTGCAAAGTGGTCTGTCACTGTTTCATGGTCACTGTAATGTAGTTGGTCAGTGTAGGATGTATCATACATTTTAAGCACTCTTTTTTTCATGAATGTGGGATATTATCAAATGTTTTTTTATAGTCAATCCATGCCATGCTTAAATTCTTCCTCTTTTTACAGTTCTCACGTATGACTTTATTTAACAACAAATGATCCTTTGTTCCATATGACTTTCTTTTATTGCCCTTTTGTTCTACTGCCATGATTGAGTTTTCTTCTAAATAAACTCTGTTGCCATCAATTCTGATGTATAGTTTATATGTAGTTGTAAAGCAAGTTATTGGTCTATAATTTTTAAGGTAGCTTGCAGGTTCAGTCTTAAGTAGGAACATTGTTTTTTCTGTTAGCCAGGTTGTTGTCTGTTCAGGGTGTGCATATAAGTAGTTCTTACTTATGTGTAAATCTTCGTGCAGAGATGGTAATACCTTTAACCAAAAGTTAGGTACTACATCTGGGCCTGAGGTTTTCCAGTTAGAGGCTTTTCTGAACTGTGTTTCAATCTTTCTGGCTGTTACTTCATCCCATTTCACATCCTGTACCTTTGAACTTCTTATACTTTCTTTTTCTATTCTATTTAGCATCTTTATGTTCCACAGGATCTTTATGAATACTTCTCCAAAATGTATGTATTTCTTCTTTTTTGGATGGTCTTTCAGTTCCTTTTACATTGTTTCCCAATTCTCTATAAATTTTTGGGGGTCATCAATAAATTGCTTATTTTGTACTTTTCCTTTATATTTATCTGTGCATATACTAAGTTTTTTTCTGCCTGTGCTGATATTTTTAGTTTACTTGCAGTAGTGGATGATAGATCCTGATCCATTATAATATTGCACATTGCTTTTATCACATCTATCTTTCTGAGTATTTTGTTGATCTGTTCCCTCTTCTATACTCCTCTAACAGTGACACTTCTTGTCTTAACTGTTTTATAGTTTTCTCTATTCGATACTTCCATGATGGTATTTGATTTTCCCCTTCCTTTCTCTTACTACCCTTTGTTCTTGTGGTAGAATTTTATCTGTTATTAATTTAGCTGCACAGTAATATATCATGTTTACTTCTGTTATATCGCATGTATCTCTACGTTCAGTTCTAATTACTGTGTTCATTTGTTTTATCAAACTTCTGACTTTGGGTTTTATTGACATTTGATCTTAATATATCTATCTCTGTTAAATCAAGCAACTCTTCTCTTAGCTCATTTTCTTCTAAACCGAGGGCACATTTTTTGTTCTCCATTTTCTTCAGTCATTCTGCAGTGGCGGCTAGTGCTATTGGACTGCAGGACTGCAGCCCCCCACCCCCAGCTGAAACCCAAAATAAAAAAAATCCTAGACCTCATGCATGCAAGTGGAAACTCAAATCATGCTGTTTAACCAGTCCAGATTCAGAAGATGGCAGCAGTCATACAGATGCCCCAGAAGTCTATGCATTACAACCGCATAGACTGGAAGGGGATCGGACTGCAAGGTCTGCAGTCTGTGCATGCTCAGAACGCATAGAGGCAGTGCACACATGTGTGCTCGGCATTCTGGCACCATGAACAGGAGCTTGGGGACTGGCTGCCTGCTTTTGCTTTGAATGAGGCTTATAGAGTGGAGGAAATGGTGGCTGTCTGCTTTTTGTTATGGGACTGCAGCTTATGGAGGAAATGACTGGCTGCTTTGAATGAAGCTTGGCAAACAATCTCCAGGTACTTGCTTTAGTGGTGTGTGTGTGTGTGTGTGTGTGTGTGTGTGTGTGTGTGTGTGTGTGTGTGTGTGTGTGTGTGTGTATGTGTGTGTGTGTGTGTGTATGTGTGTGTGTGTGTGTGTGTGTGTGTGTGTGTGTGTAAAATGCCCCAGTTAACTATAACTGGTGACTAGAGAGAGTAACTCAGGTTCAAACCCTCAACCTTGGGTGCAGGTAGCAAGAACCTGAATTCCCTACACCACCACCACTTGTGAAAAAGCATTCAGATTTTTGCTTCATATTTTTGTTCTGTTCTTTTCCTCATAAAATCTGTGGTTTTAGAGTTTTCTGAAATTTGAATTTCTGACTTCATATTCTTCAGAAAGTAGATGGTAACACAAAATGTTTTGTTCTAGCAATTTTCTAAGTTTATAAGATCAGTATTTGAATTTGTCCCTATTTTGGGGGATGTATTCCCCCATTATTGGCTTTGTGCAGTTTTCTTTGTGCTAAGAGGTTGACAGCTATAGTGAGAACTGAATTCACTGAAGATGTTTGGGGGCTGTATTCCCCCATTACTGGCTTTGTCCAGGTGTTTTGTGCTAAGAGGTTGAGAGCTACAGTGAGAACTGGATTCACTAAATGATAGCCATTTAAGTTTCAGTCTTCCTGTCATTCCAGAAACAGCTGATTTGGCATAGTGGTATGTTGCTCTGACTGTAGTGCACAAGGTCCTGGGTTCAAGACTTGGCAGTGAAATGCATGGCGGTAGCACAGCATTTTGTTCTAGCAATTTTCCAAGGTTATACAAGCAATGTTTAAAATGTGTCCCTGGTTTTTGAGCTTTTGTCACCCCCCCCCAATAAATTTTGGCTTTTACCTGATTTCTTGTGCTCATGTGCTGCAAAGTTGAGAGATACAGTTGAGTGATGAGTGGATTTTACAAGGAGCTAAGAGCATCAGGGGAAGAGAAGTTCACTGCTGCTTATGCAGAGTCTCCTTGCATTGTTAATAGCACAACAGGTAGTGCACTTGCTTTCGATGCAGAAGGCTGTGGGTTCTACTTCCACAGTATGTAGATGCATTGTTGATACTGTACTGTGTTGTACTTTTAAAGGGGTGGATGCTGCAGTCCTGAGAATGTCCTTTTTGTTGGAGATGCCTAGTAACTATCAACCTGGTATCAGTTTGCCATCCATTCCCTATTGCAATATTATTTATTGACATTTGTTAACTGGGTTGGTCCAACTGGGCTTGAGACCCATTTTCAGTGGAGACCAGAAGAGAAAAGCTCCCAAAAATATTATTATATTGCTATTTCACCCCATTTACCATAAACACTAATGTGCATACTGCTTTAGTTCTACGATAATTTGGATTTCATAATATTACTAGCATTTCATAATGATATTACTAGCATATCATTTTTTAATGTAACATGGGCACGTTATTCCTCAAGGGCAACAGGCACTTTATTTGTAGATGAAACAATGAAATATAATGTCATCTGCTAGCAGCAACCTCTTTGTTAGTTACAGATCTATTTAATGTGGAATTATTTAGATGACTTACTTCTGCAGAGATTGTACATATTTACTGATACTGGTAGACTGTAGAAGTTTGAGTAGACTTTTATGATGGAAATCTTCTGAATTGGGCAGTTTCGTCATTATTGGTGCATGTATTTTGTTTCATTGTTTACTGGAAAAATGTTCAAAACAATAAATTTAAAACGCTATCCAGTTAACTGTACTGTATTATACAAGGTATATAATTTAATACAATCAGGAAGGTGTATCAAAGAACACATGTATGTTTCATGTGCAAGGAGTCTATGATTTGAAAACAGCCCAAAGTTAATCTTTATCTGCCACTGGCCAGATGTATTTTCTTTGAAATGAAGGTTTCAATGCTGTTTCAATGAATGTGAGTTTCAAGGGCAGAGAAGTTTTAATGCTAAGTCTATTTTCATTGCGAGACTGCATTGCTTTGTTTAGCAGATGTCTATTAGTGTCTGCACTGTAAAATGTAAAATAAAACTTTTAAATGAAATCCAAATCATCATAGAAGTAAAGCAGTATGCACATTACATTGTTTATGGTAAATGGGGTGAAATAGCCCAATAACGGGACATTAGAATGGCTGCATGGGGGAGGCCCCATTCAACCATGATTTTGTGAGAGGGGAAGGGTGGCAAACTCAAAGACAGCCCCGGCTGAACTATACCTTTCAACTGTCCAGATTTTCACAGAATTAATAGATTTTTGCTTCTTATTTTTGGTTTGTTCTTCATAAAATGTGTGGTTTTCTGGCAAATCATTTAGGAATTAAGTCACTAAATAATGACAGACATTGAGTTTCAGACTTCATACCCTTCCGAAAAATGCATGCTAAAGCAAGACCTGTTATTCTATCAACTGTCTAAGTTTATATAACAGCAATTTTAGTACTTGTCTGTATGTTCCCCCAGTATATTTGACCTTCTCCAGATTTCCTGTGTTAAAAAGTTGAGAGGTACGTGCAAATAAATCGCTTTATAGAATTAGATATATCCAAACCTCTCAACTGTCCCAAACTTTGGCTCAAAATGCTGCTCTCCCCCTAATAATCCCTCCACAAAATGGCAATTTTGGAAGAAAATGTGGAGGGTTTACAATTAAGAAATAATTGTAATGATCAGAGTTATATATTACTTTTATTTCAGAAATGCATGTAGATTCTCTTATTTTGTCAGCTGCTCAACTTAACAGTACTAATATTAAAAACTGTCCCTTCTTTGACAGGTTCCCAGCTGTATTGTGTGGCTATTTTATATTTTTACATCAAATTTTTAATCCATTTTTCATAAAATTGTGGTATTCTGGCAAATTAGTGGCAAATCATTAAATACTGAAGTTAGAAAATAATGACAGACTTTTGAGTTTCAGATTTCATACCCTTTAGAAAACTCATACTAATGCAAGACCTACTACTCTATTATCTTTCTAAGTTTATAAGAGCAATATTTAAAATTGTCCTTATTTTTGGGCCTTTGTCCCACTTCTATTTATAGCTTTGTCCAGATTTCTTGCTCAGATGTTGAGAGGTATGACAAATGTGTCATGGCCAACACCATCAGCCAGAGACATTTCAAATTGTGACATGCTTGTTGCAACCCACTCTCCCATGTAGAGACTCTGGATGTGTCCAAGCAAGGCAAGGAGCAGTTATGCAGTGTAAGTGTGCAGATTATCCCCCCCATCCAAGGTAGACACAAGTACTACAGTGGCTTTTCATCTGTCCTTGATTTTGCGTAATGTTCTGGTTTTCTGTCATATTTTTATACTGTTGATTTATGCTTATTATTATTATTCAGAATATGCATGTTGTTGCACTGCCTGTTGCTCTGTGTTTAAGTAGCAATGCTTTAATGACCATCAGGTAAACATGTCTGAGATTGTAAGAAGAAAGTACACTTTAATAAGCATACTGTTAAAGAATAATCAACATTGAAAGCCTTTTTGTTGCTGCCATGCAGAGAATATTTACATGACTAGATAATGTATAAGCTTTAGGTATTGAAATGCATATGACAATATTTGAAATAAAGGACAAGATTACAGTATTTTTAGAAGCTCACTACATTTGCTGGAAACTTGCAGTCATTTTTACAGGCTTTACTAGTAAACTAAGCAGAATGCCAATCTATCATGTATGGTCCATAACCTGTGCAGTAATCCTTTAAGCAATTTATCTTGAGCTTGTTTCTTGTTTGCTGTTCATTTTTTTACTTTGATCATGTTTTCCACATGAAACAAGTAGATAGTTGTTGTCAGGCAGCAGGTCTTTTTTGGATAAAAAACATTTTTACAAGTGGGGTATCACAGAGATTGCTAATTTCAGCATGTTACTTGGTACTTTTATAAAGCTGAATATAAATTATAATAAGAACTGCAGTGCAAGGAGAAGTGGTTTGAGTTGAGTGCTGCTTGTTTTTTTATACTTGATTTTGTCTGACATTCCAGTAATGTATTTAAAAAGTAATTTATTTGTTCATGCCTCACAACCTTTTTGTTTTCATCTAGATATTAAGTAAGCTGTCATGTAGCCAATGGACTGAAATATTTTTTTCTCCTACACTTCATTTTGTCTTGATTGGACTCTCATAATGATGGTTTGGCACCCAGGGCAGAGTATTTAATTAAAGTCCCAGTTGTGGTTTTGGGCATAGCTCCACCCCTTTCTAGTTAGTCACACCCCTTCCCATTGGTCCCACCCATTCAACTGTCTCCTGCAGCCCCCCTTTGATTTGAAGTCACCAGCCGCCACTGTTCCTGTGACACATTCTCTTCAATTTCATCCTGTGTCATTGTTGCTCTGTCATATGGGGATTCACTGGCCTATCACTCCTCAATATTGATTGCTCTACAGTTGCCACAGTTTCCTGTTCCTTCCCTTGCTGTCCAGCTTCAAGTGAACGTTTATAATTGTTTCCTGTGGAAGGCTCCAAAATATCTTCATATGGCAGCTGACTGGTTGCTTCCCATTATATTGGTTTCTCCTTAATTTAGATGTCTAATGCTCTATCCTGCTGTGGTGCTTTCTGAGTTAGATTTTCAACACTGAATCCTTCACTTTGCAGGTACTCCATAACCTCAGTTTCTATTTCTTTAACATCTCCATTACTAATCTCCTTTTCATCTTTTCCTCTGTCTTCTTATTTTTTGTATTGTAAAGTTTTCCATGTGTGGATTCCTTTGCCTGTATTTCTATTCAAATATCTTTGGTGCTGCTCTTTTTGTATTGATTAGTTTTGCTTTCTCCTTTGCATAAATACTACACCATATTAAATCTCTTTTTCTTTCCTATGTCTATATTTTTTCTTCAGATGTCTCCTGATCTTCCTGTTTATCTTTACTTTGGGGACAGATTCCATCATGCTGTGATGTAACCTGTGTTAGGCCATCTACACCAAATCCTTCACTTCACAGGCATTCCATAACTTCAGCTTCTATTTTTTTAACTTCTGATTTATTTATCTTCTTTTCTACATTTCCTCTTTGTGATATTATTTTTTATTGTGAAATTTTCCATATCTGGATTCCTTTGCCTATATTTCTCTTTGAATATCTTTGGGGCTGCCTTTTTGTATTGATTAATTTGGCTTTCTCCTTTGCATAAATATTGCACAATATCAAATCTCTTTTTCTTTCCCATGTCCATATTTCTTTTTTATACTTTTCAAAAATCTCTAGGTTTTGTTGTTTATATTTTCGCACTTCCTCAAGATGCTACTTTTTCCAAACAAATCTAAGTCACTTGGTCTATATAATGTTTTTCACAAATCTGTTGTATTAATAAACACAAATTTTTATTTGACGCTTCTGACAGTTTTTCTTGTGGAAGTATTTTTCTTTCCTCTAATTTATCTCTTAATCTTTTTGTATATCTTTTGTCTGGAAATTCTGTTTTTTTTTTTGCATAATAGTAACAATAGATAATTTCTTTCTTAGCCTCAATAGTCCACTCTATCGTCTTTATGGCTCTTCTTTGGCCTATCAGTTTTTGTGATTTTTGTGGACTGCTACTTCCCTCTATAACAGGGGGGGCTCCATCCTCCCCCTGGGCCTGGCCTGGCCCCATTCTAGGAATGTTTCCGTATTTTGAGGATTCTACACTGTCATTTTTTTCCAGTCCTGGCACCAATGTACCTACCAGGATTGGGCACTTTTTTATCCTGGGGCTTGTGCACCCAGCTTTTTTTTTTTTATTTTTGACCTACTTCTCTCCATGATATATGCTATATAAAATGCAGTCTATATATCAGTGTCATCTTGGAGGGATTTTCTGAAAAACAGGGTCCACCTCGTAAAGTTACTCACCAAGACTTGAGGATAAATTCAATTTCAGCCATACTAGTCTCCTTTGCTTGCTGACTTTTCTCTCCATTTGGACCCCTCATCTCTCCATTCAGGCCCCTCATCTTTCAAATGTCATCATCATCAGCTTCTCTTGGCTGTTCCCGTTAAGGGTCGCCACAGCAGATCACCTGCTTCCATTTCTTCCTGTCCTCTGCATCTTGCTCTGTCACACCAACCACCTGCATGTCCTCTCTCACCACATCCATAAACCTTATCTTAGGCCTTCCTCTTTTCCTGTTACCTGGTAGCTTCATCCTTAGCATCTTTTTCCCAATATACTCAGCATACCTCCTCAGCACATGTCCAAACCAATGTAATCGTGCCTCTCTGGCTTTGTCTCCAAACCTTCCAACCTGGGCTGACCCTCTAATATACTTATGCCTAATCCTGTCCACCCTCGTCACACCCAGTGCAAATCTTAACATCTTTAATTCTGCCACATCCAGCTCAGACTCCTGCCTTTTTGTCAGTGCCACTGTCTCCAACCCATATAACATAGCTGGTCTCACTACCCTCTTGTAGACCTTCTCTTTCACTCTTACAGGTACTCGTCTGTCACAAATCACTCCTGACACGCTTCTCCACCCACTCCATCCTGCCTGTACTCTCTTCTTCACCTCTCTTCCACACTCACCGTTACTGTGAACTATTGACCCCAAGTATTTAAGCTCATCCACCTTCGTCACCTCTACTCCTTGCATCCTCACCATTCCTCTATCCTCCCTCTCATTCACACACATATATTCTGTCTTAGTCCTGCTGACCTTCATTCCTCTTCTCTCTAGAGCATATCTCCATCTCTCCAAGGTCTCCTCCACCTGTTCCCTACTCTCACTACAGATCACAATGTCATCTGCAAACATCATAGTCTACGGGGACTCCTGTCTGTTCTCATCTGTCAACCTGTCCATCACCATTGCAAATAAGAAAGGGCTCAGAGCTGATCCTTGATGTAACCTCACCTCCACCTTAAACGCATCCATCACTCCCACCGCAGACCTCACCACTGTCACACTACCCTCGTACATATCCTGTACCACTCTTACATACATTTCTGACAGTCCTGACTTCCTCATACAATACCACAACTCCTCTCTAGGCACCCTGTCATATGCTTTCCTAAGTCTACAAAAACACAATGCAACTCATCTTTCATAAGTGATGTGCAATATTATATGAAATACTGCCAATAAATTTTCCAAAATTGGATTCACTGGGATTTGAATCCACACATAGGCAAACAACATTCATTTTGACAAATTGCTTAACCAGTTCATTATGATGTTTTAAAAACAGATATTATGGAATAGCAGTAATAGTTTGGTTGAGGTCCATATTAATATACAGGTATATGTCAGTCCTGAATAATGTTTACACTGGCCCAGTATAGATGCAGATAACTTCAGAATGTGTTCACACCCAAATGTAAACTTTAATGATTATAACACATTATTTTTCCATGTAAATTACTATTATCTATACAGATAATCATGGAATACACTTGAAACAAAATGCATGACATAAACTAACATGCTTACTACATACATACATATATATTTAGGGGTTAAGGTGTGACGTATGTAACTTACTGTAGGCATTAGGGGACTGGTGTTGCACCTCTGTGGTCCTCCGGCAAAGATCGTATGTGTCCCTGCAATGTAGATCATTATAGCAGTGGTGGTCCTGCATGCCAGTCTGGCAGATCCTAGTTCATCTATGGTGTTTCTTCTCAATCCATTTCCAGATGTTGATCATTGCAAAGTTTTTAGTGCACGTTCACATCCTATGCTCACGTTTAGCGTAGACAGTGAGCATCTGCATCGTCTCATCAACTGTCCAGTTCATTGCTCAGACTGGCCAAAGTCGCCTCCTCGTTGACATTCTCAGTATGGTTCTACAAACCTTCTTTCAATTGTCTTCCAAAAAATGCTAACTGAGTTCCCATTCAGTTTGCAGGTATCAATGGTATAATAAGAATATATATCAATAGTACAGTTTAAAGCTGGCACATATAGGATGGTGCCAGACAACTTGAGGGTATCAGGCATGTCTTACAGATATTTGTTGACTGATACCCATTGGGCACTTGCATTGATCACTGTGCACTTATGCTGAGCTATTGATTAAGGCGTCAACATTCAAGAAATTATGCAGATATTTACTAATGGGATTCCAAAACACTGAATGCTAAAGAACCTCATTAATCATCTATTGTGCAAATGGTACTTTAAAAGCTGTATGCACTTACCTAATCTCACTGTGGGATATAGCTGTTTTAATGCTAGCTTCCAAAGGTAAGCTGTGGTGGAATACAGTGCAATTGTCACATACCTATGTTCCCATTATGCTGTGTAAACAACTGAAACGTGTTTTCATGCATATGTTATTTGAAATTCTATGCATTATAATCTGTCTGTTACATAAAAGATGGGGGTAGATTTCAACAATATGTATGCATGTGTGTACATGTCCATGAACAGCAAGGAGTTTTTTCCCTTATGCAGTTGTATGGCTAATAGTAAACCAGCCCTGCTAAACAATAGATATGGACAGAATTCACATCTATCCATAGTTATAGGTTCATAGATTCATAGGTTGGTACTAGGCTATCGGCCCTAGGGCCTATACAAGCCTAGCCATAACAATTCCCTGGATATTTCTTTCCACAATATTTACTTCTCTGAACCCCTGTCTAGCAGGACGACTGACATGATCCCCAGGGTGAATTTCCTATCTCCCATCCAATCATCAAGGTTCCTTTTGAAGAGGGCCAAGGAGGTGCTCTGCTTGACATGTATGGGCAGTCTACTCCAGAGTATGGGGAGTCTCTGGGTCAGGAACCTATCCCTCCAGCATGTTTTGTTCATTGTGATGACAAGGTTTAGATCCCTGGAGCGTGTGGCTCTGAGGGATTGGGATTTCTTTAAGTGTAGCATGTCCAACAGCTCTGGGTTTGACATGGCCTTGTATGTTAAGCAGAGATCGCCTCTGAGTAGACGATATGCGACAGAGTATAGCTGGAGTTTTTAAGGCGGTCAGCATAGGGCATCTGCTTTTGGCCTGTGATTCTTTTAGTGAGGTATTTCTGTGGCCTTTCCAGCTGTTGCAGATGTCTTGTGAGGTACATACCAAATGGGGCAGTATATTCTATAATGGGTCTAATGAGGGATGAGTACAGTGGGACAATGACCTCCTTTTTTCTGGATGAAAAGCCCTTAGTGATGAGGTGTGCCACATAGAAGGATTTCCTGACTGTTGTGGTGATGTGGTTATCGAAAGTGAGACCACTGTCCACCTGTGTCCCTAAGTCTCTCATCACACTTTTGATGTTTAGTGTACTGCCACCTATGTGTTAATTCATGGGTACATGTTTTTTTCCAAAGGGGATAACTATACATTTCTTGGCATTAAGCTTGAGCCCATGGCTCTGGCACCAGGCATCTGTTTCTGTAAGGCCCTTTTGTAGAATATCCACATCATTTGGGAATTCAATAATGGCTCCCAGTTTGCAGTCATCTGCGAACTTTGTTAGCCAGAGTCCCTTAGTGTTGGCCTGTACGTCAGAGAAGTAGATGCCAAACAAGAGTGGTCCCAGGACTGAACCCTGAGGTACTCAACTTGTCATTTCTCTGGAGCTGGATTTGGAGTCAGCTACTTTTACAGTCTGGGTTCCATCAGTAAGCCAGCTGGCAACCCATCGAATGATGTAGGGCTTTATGCCCAGCTTAGTATGTTTATCTATGATTCCAGAGTGGGGGATGGTGTCAAAGGCCTTGGCGAGGGCCAGATAGGCTGTGTGGATTGCCTTACCCTCGTCCACAGCTCTGGAGACTGATTCGAAGAAGTCAGTCAGATTCAGGAGACAAGATCGCCCCTTCACAAACCCAAACTGGGTGGGGTCCAGTGTTTGAAGGTTGCCAATGTCTTTGTTTATAAGTTCCATGATAATGCGTTCCATGCCCTTGCAGATCAGGCTTGTCAGACTGATGGGATGGTAGTTCCTGGGATCCAAGGTGGATCCCCCCTTGTGGAGTGGGATAACTGTAGCTGTGTACCACTCAGTGGGCACGAAGTCTGAGGTGAGGCTATGATTAAACATGACACTTAGGTGAGGTGCCAGTTCATGTAGTACAGAGCCTGGGATGTCATCTGGTCCCATGGATGCTGTATTCTTAACTTTGGAGAGTGCGGTTTCTACCTGTGTGGCCATGATTACTGGAATTTGGCAATCTTTTGGTATTGAGATGAGCCCTTTAGGGGGTGAGAGTGGGGTGAAGTTGGCACTAAATCGATCTGCCAGGATATTGGCAATATCCTTGGGATCAGTATATTTAATGCCATTCTGTTGTAGCTCAGAGCAGATCTGAGCATTGCCATTTAGATTCTTGACATAACTATAGAATGCCTTGTGGTTGTCTTTGGAATCTTTGGCAATTTTATTTTCATAACTAGCTTTTGTGGATTTTATGAGGGATCTCAGCTTCTTACTGAGGCTGATGAGGGAGTTTTTTGCATCCTGGGATTTTCCTCTTTTCTGCAACAGCTTCTTCCTTCTGTTGTATAGTTTGTTTATAGCAGGGGACCACCAGATTGGCTTCCTTTTTTTGGAGAAGAGCATCTTGGTTCTATTTGGGATGGCACGATTCATGCACGAGTGGATGTGCTCGTACAGTGCCTTAGTGTAGGATTCTGCAGTCAAACTTTCAGATCCCGTCTGCATGCATGTCATGGTTTGTCACTTCTGACTTCTGTAGCATGAAGTTGGCTTTGGAGAAGTTTTTTAAGGAGGTTTCCTTACTGTTTGGTGGGGGTGGGATGTGGATGTCAAGGGTGATTTGCTTATGGTCAGACCTGACCAATGTGGGGGTGACCACTGGTGTGGAGCATCTATCTCCCATGTTGGTAATGACCAGATCTAGGATACTGGAGCCCCTGGTGGGACAATGGATTAGTTGATCCAGGGCATTGGAATTTATGAATTCCAAGAACCGTTGGGAAAAAGAGATGGTACCCAAGTAGTTTTCCCAGTTAATGGCAGGGTAGTTGAAATCACCCAGTATTAGTGTGTTTGGTTGTATCTTAATATTTTCCAGTATGTTTAGAAAGGTGTAGTGAGAATCTTGGGGCATGGTGGGGGATCTGTAGCAAGCTACAATTTGGATTGCAGTCTTACCTAGTGTTAGTTGCACCTGGAGAATTTCAGATGCATTGTGTTGGGCAACTAGCCTGGAAGTGTGAATATCCTTGGTGAATACGGACACTCCTCCACCTTTAGTGTTTCGGTCTTGGCTTTGTGGCCGAAAAGTGTGGTAAGAGTTGTAGCCTGGTATTGCAGGGATGCTCTCTGGAGCCTTGAACCAGGTCTCAGTTACTGCACAGATATCGATGTTCTCCATTTTTAGGAGTGCCTCGAGATAGTGCATTTTGAGGTTTAGACTTCTAGCATTGAGTAGCATTACCTTCAGATTTTGCATGCTTGTATCTGTTACGGTAGTGGTTTTATCCTTTGAACCTTGCTTAAAAAAGGCACTATAGGAGTGGCAAGAGCTTTAGTCAGTAACCTGAATCCCAGGGGTGACAGGTGCAGACCATCTCTGGCAAAGCATCGTGGTTTGTCGATCATGTCTTCCCAGATAGACAGATACTGGATCCCATTTGAATGACATCAGAAGCTTAGCCAATTGTTGAAGTCAATCATTTTGTCCTTATACTGTGGTATCATAGAATAACCTGTAATGTCTGATGTATATTTGTGAAGACTGACAACTTACAGGGTTGTCTATGAGGTGAATGATTAGTGACTGATTACTGATACTCTCTGATGATAAATCATTTAATAGTAGTTCTGATTACATTCAATGGGGTAAAGCAGCATTAGAATTTACATTGTTTGTTGTTGTTATATGTAATCATTATGCATAACAAATACCAGAAACCTCCAAAACACAAACATGCTACACCTAACACTACACCCAATACGCATAAAAACACTACCACCAGTATTTCACCAAATAAGCCCTTAAGACAATGCACATCTATTCCAACTGTTTTAGTTATAGATGACTCTGTAGTGAGACACACAGATTCCCCACTCACCAGGTTAAACAAGGAGGAGGTTACGGTCAGCTGTCTAGTGCAAGGATTTATCAGATCACACATGCACTCAAGTCTCTCAACAGCAAGTACTATTATGACTCCGTCATAGTTCATGTTGGTGTGAATGACGTGAGATTTACCTCTCTCAACTATATGAAGACAGACATGATTGAGCTCTCTGAATATGTGTCCCAGGCAGCTATGTCCCTGTCTTTAAGCATTTACCCTCGGCTAGGCTGATACCACAATAGAAACAAAAAATGATTCATTTAAATAATTGGCTTAGTTTCTGGTGTCATTCTAAGGGGATTCAGTTCTTGTCAGCCTGGGATGACATGGTGGAGAGACCATGTTGCTTTGCCAGAGATGGCCATCACCTGGCACCTCTAGGCTTTTGGCTGCTGACTAAGGCACTTGCTTCCCCCATAATGCCTTTTTTTAGGCAAGGTCACAAAAACAAAATTACCGACATAAAAATATCAAACACAAAGAAACTGAGGGTCATGCTGCTAAATGCTAGGAGTTTAAATCAGAAACTGCACTCTCTGGAAACACTCCTCTCCCTGGAAAATGTTGACATCTGTGCAATTGCAGAAACCTGGCTCAAGGTCGCAGAAAGCACCCCAGTCTTGCAAGCCTACAATGCTTTCCACACTTTCAGACTGCAAATTGAAAGTGTGAGAACCAAAGGAGATGGAGTGTCTATCTTCATTAAAGATAATTATCCCTCTAGACTGGTTAGACAAAGAACTCTATTCAAGTCCAAATTACCGTGGGTAAGACCCCCTTTCATGTCATTGTCAGTTACAGTTCCCTTTCTATGAACCAAGAAGCCTACATAGCTTATTTAGACCTACTTGGAACAACCAAAGTACAACCTAATACCCTAGTTATCGGTGATTTCAACTATACCTCCATTAATTGAGCATCTTACATGAACCCAAACTCACTCATACAAAAGTTCCTGGACTTTCCTAACTCAAATGCCCTGGAACAAATATTGTACCACCCCACAAGGGGCTCTAATGTTCTAGACCTGGTCCTCGCCAATATGAGTGACTGATGCAACACCACAAAGTGTAGGGCCCACACTGGTTAAATCTAACTATAAATCAGTCATTTTTGAAGTAGCAATAGCACCAGAACTCCCCAAAAGAGATGTCAGGCTAAAAAACCTTCGCCAAAGCTAACTATACGCACTTACGGTATGGTATAATAGACTTCCAAGCTCCATTTTCCACAGATGGCATTGATGGCTATACCAAGGTAAACACTGATGCCCTGTATAAACATCTACAGAAATGTATAGACACAACCATGCCTGATAGGATTAAAGCAAGATCAAGAAAAAACAAACCATCCTGGTCAACATCTAGCATTAATAGATTATGCAATAAGTGAAAGAAGCTGCTGTCTAAAAATAAAAAAAGTGAGAACCCAAAATTGGAAGAGCGCCCTCCTTGGCCTAAACAAGCAAATAAGGCAACTCCTAAAATCGTCAAAGAGCAACTCTGAGAAAAAATTATCAAACATAGCCAAGGATAACCATAAGGCCATCTTCAGCTATGTTCACAGCCTAAAAGGTGGGACTCAGATGTGTGTTGAACTAATTACGGATGGTATCACACACACTGACCCTGTAGAAATTGCAAACCTGCTAGCAGACAGGTTTGGTGAAAATTTTAGCCCCTATCCCCCCCGAGCATACCACAAACCATTACTTCAACATCACCTCCTCTCTGCATCTCCAAAGATCAAGTCATCAATGCTCTCTCCAAGACTAAGAACACAGCCTCCATGGGACAAGATGGTATTCTGGGCTGCATTCTTCTTGTTCTTAAACAAGAGCTAGCTACTCCACTAGTCACTCTATTCAACCACAGCCAGACTACTGGATTTGTCCCCACTGAATAGAAAACAGTGACCATTATCCCCCTCCAAAATGGCGGCTTGGCAACAGACCTGGGTAACTATAGACCCATAAGTTTAACCAGCTCATCTGTAAGGCAATGGAATGAATCATCATGGATCTCATAAATAAGGACATAGGTGACCTCCAAACCCTAGATCCATCCCAGTTCCATTTTGTCAAGGGTAGATCATGCCTGCTAAACCTGGTAGGACTTGTTTGAGAATGTGAACAGAGCCATAGAAGAAGACAAAGCTGTGCACATAGCCTATCTTGACTTGACCAAGGCCTTTGACACAATCCCACATTTGGACATCATTAACAAACTAACCCAGTTGAATATCAACTCCTATGTTGTCAGATGGGTTGCAAACTGGCTCACAGATCAACAACACTCAGTCAAAGTGGGAGACTTCACTTCTACCAGCAGATCTGTCACCAGTGTGGTCCCACAAGAGTCACTGCTGGGTGGCCCCTTGTATAGCATATACTTCTCTGAAGTCCAGGCCAAAATGGAGGGACTGTGGCTAACCAACTTTGTGGATGACTGCAAATTAGGTACTATCACTGAGTCCACTAGCAATATCAGCATTCTTCAGAAGGGGCTTACACAGACCAAGTATTGGTGTCAAAGCCATGGTCTTAAACTAAATGCTAAAAATGCATCATTATCCCCTTTCGTAAAAACAATATCCTTGCTGATTATAAAATAAACAGTAATACCCTAAGTATCAATTCTGTAGTGAGAGACCTGGGAATACAAGTTGACTGTCCTCAACTTGTGTCTACTGTGATGAAGAAGGCATTCTATGTCTCTCACCTGATTAGCAAAGACATTACCTCAAGAGCAAAAGAGGTTATAACTCCCCTGTAGTCATCCCTCATCAGGTCTGTTATTGAATATAATGCTCCCTTTGGTATGTACTATACCAGACACCTGCAACAGCTTGAGAGACCTCAGAGATTTCTAACTAAGAAAATTCCGGGTTTCCAGCACATGTCTAATGCGGAAAGACTGAAGTCACTGTCACTGTGCTCAGTAGCATATAGGCTACTAGAGGTGACTTGTGTCTGGCTTACATGGATATCTCTGACCCAAATCTAATGAAAATGCTGCACACCCATAAGTCAAATGGGACTAGAGTCACCCATTCCAGGGACCTCAGTCTAGCCTGTGACATAAATAGGACTTGCTGAGGAGACAAACACATCTCTTAGAGGTTGCCACTCCTCTGGAATAGGCTTCCGATCCATGTCAAGCAGAGCACCTCCATGACCCTGTTTAAGTGCAACCTTAATGACTAGATGGGAAACCATAAATTTCTGCCAGGGATTTCCCCTGCTTCTTCCTTGGACATGGGTAATCCTTGCTAGAAAAATCTTAGGTATAGACAATATCTCTCATCTAGTATTATATTGGGATTTTACATCTAGGCTTGTAAAGACCTCAGGTCAATAGCCTAGTAACATCCTGTGAACCTATAAGACAGTCAATTTGTGATGCATCCTATGTTCTTGAAGTAGAATTGATTTGTGTGTTTGGATACAAATGAGAGGTGAGGCATTCATTTAACATATGCTTTTAACATTGTCATGTCTATATGTTAACCCCATATATAAATCATTAGTTGTGCATATTACCCTGTCATCCAGATGTCAAACCACAGTAGGAGGGACAAATCTATACCATGTGAAAATGGAATAATTACAGGGGCTCTGCACCAGCATGCCCACAACCTGCTCGGATGGACAGACAATACATGTGGAGAAATTCTAGCATGGATGGAGCTAACATAATCGTTGCCGTGGGTGGACACAATAGGTCCAGGGAGGCCTACCTGTGATTTAGCTCTGACATGATCTTCCATGCAGCCAACAGACTCTGCCACTGTAAGAGGATGAGGAATGCCACTGGAGGTGGGCCACCATTGCCTCCCTCAGATGAGATAATGATGATTCTGACCTCCCATCATGACATCTGCCAGGATCATCAGATACCAGGAGAGGTACTGAGGCAGTTGTCTGTGTATGTACATGTATGTCCGACATTCACAAATGTGTCTGCAGCATACATTAATTCTCATTGAATGACATTCATTCACAGTTCCTACTATAATGTTATATTTGTGTTACAGCAGCAGAACTATGCCATGACCATGACAGCACACCTGATGAGAATGTGCAACATAAGTGTTATAGCATGTTATCTTACCTACACAGTACATATAGAACACTGACATCAACATATGTGATGTCATGTTTTTCAATTGCATATCCCCATCAACACTGGAACACCAACATATGTCATGTAAATTTATTTGTTTATTTTATTTTTTTAACATTTGTTTACTGGGAAAGTCTGACTTTGACAGAGCCCATTTTCAGTGGAGGCTTGGGGAAAAATGCTCCAGACGCATGTTTTTGGAATGTTGGAGGAAACCAAAGCACCCGGAAGAAACCCACACAAATGCTGTGAGGACATGCAGACTCCACACAGAAAGTACTCCTGCCAAGAATCAAACCAGAGAACCTCTTGCTGTGAGGCTACAATGCTAACTGCTGCACCTGTACACCACCCAGTGTCTCCATATCCTGTCAGTGTGATCCATATTTGTTGTGTGTCTCTGCCTCTTGTTATAATTCTGGAGTATTCTCACATGTTGTTTGTGTGCCACTTTAACTTACAGATACATCTTTGTGAAAAATGGGCAATGAATCAGCAGGCACAGACAGACCTGTTATATTGTTGCTATATTGCAGCACTGTTCAGCATGTCTGTGATCTGCGATATTAATGTTGACTTGTTCCCTGCACAGGTCAGTCAGCATGATGTTGGCACATAGTTGTGTCCTGTTATGACTTTGTCATTTACTTATGTGTTATTGCTTGTGTGCCATTTTATAATAAAGGTTCCCCATTACTTTGGATGATACTTTTCCTAACCAGGGAGGACGTACATGGTAAGGCAGTCTATAGGGTTACTACATTTCACTGTTGGTAATATAACTGTGGCTAATGTGGTCTTGTTCACTAGCATATGACACCCACAATCTGAATGTCATCATTGTACATCTGATATGAGTATATCTTATTTGTTGTGTGTTATACATCAGGTGGAATGCTACATGTATGTGCTTAATACTGAGTTGTGTATATTTATCTTTTCATAATTTCAACCCTCACCACCAGTGGTAGTCAGTGAAGAACGTGTCAGATAGGTTTTAGTAGTTGTATTTACATCTAGTGTTATATTTGCTTGATATGTAAATAATATGGCATATCTCTGTTATATAGGATCCCTAAACCACTCACAGCCATGACAACCTAGTAAGTCCATACCATCATTAGCATTGTAGTTATATAGTTCTCCCAGATTTCAGTACTAAGCTGCATCATTTGACTTCAGTGAATGTATGTAGCATGTGTCCTCTGTCTCTTGTTGTAATACATCCACTACCTACCTCCTCCAGTAACCTGTCCACTGATCCTGAGGTGGGATGTGAAGTCCGTCACTCATAAAGTAAGGCCCATGGCATACAGGTCATTGCATTAGGTTCATTACCCGGCCCAGAAGGGACAGACGTGTGATTCATGGTGCAGCCTCCAATAGGAAGGATAATGTGGCCAGCCATTCTGATGATATGGAAACATCAGATGGTGGACATGTTGATGACCATGACCCACTGTCTCATGCAGAGTCTGGTAATGATGGTGACTCTTCCCCACAATGGACTTAAACTGTCCATTGGACTACACATGGAATTGTAGCTGATGTGCATGGATGCATGTCAGATAGTATCCACTTACTATTACATGCACATGAACATTCACAGTGATGTCATGGCTCTGACCTGTGCACATTTGCACATACCACCGATCATGCAGCAAACTAGCTGCATGTTATATGCAGGTCAGGAGTGCAGACATGGAGATGTCACAGCAGCAGTGGCTACACAGCATGACAGTGTGGTATCTGTTATGCACTCTGTTGAACACCTTGTTACGGTGTAGTTACAGCAGTGTCATAGTACAAACCAGGTGTTATGTGCCTACCTGTACTGAGCAGATTACCTCCAGTGGAAATAGGCAGACCCCCTCTCATTAGATCCACACGTGGCCCTCAGACATCCCAGTCTGTGCTGCAACGTGCACACATCAGCCATTTGTCAGTCAAATGTAAGCCTAGCAGTCACATTAAGAGGGACACAATGCTCTACTGCTCCTACCTACACTGTGTCTCAAAATGCTAGTGTCACCACATTCAGCTATTCAGTACAGCACCATGATCAATTGTTTCCAAACATGGCAGGGGCAGCCAAGATCATGGATGCCCTAGACTGTATTAGAGTAACACTGACAGTTGATACAATGTGTGTCTTGTATCATTTTGACCCTGTGACAAATTATGACCACTATGCTGACTACCGACTAATCAATCTGTAGGTGTTATTTTTCAAATGCTTGATGCCACAGTGTTTTTTTGATCATTTCTCTGACCTAGATGACTTACTTCAAGTTGATATGTAGTACATTTGTCATTAGTATATGGTAGTACAGATATCAACAACAGTAATGCGCTGTGTGACAATCTCCATGATTCTATGTTTGCATCTCTTGCTAATTAACATATAGCACATATTTTCATAATTAACATGTTATCTCAGTCATCCAGCATTGATAGCTACATTATACATTTCTTTGAATACTTCCATTCCCGCATGCACACGTATACCTATATTTGCATACCTGTGTTACTTATGATATTTTAATATGGCACTGCGGCACATGCCTCACCCTCAGCACCCACTGCACTTCTGTGGACCAGTTTCCATTCTGTATCCTCATGCTAACATGTATTTCTTGTGTGTGCTTTCCCTTATCTCCTTGATTCCACACATGTACATATACCTATCTTGCTGTATCCCAAACATTGCTGCATGACTGAATGTATTCTTACCTCTAACTGATTTATGTTGCAGCAACAACCTGTGCATCAAAGCATTGCCTTATGTGTTGCATTCCATGTCAGGTATGTGATTTGAGGTGTTTATGTAATTTTTCTTTTTGGTTAGTCCTTGGGATGTTTATCATTACTCATGTTGCTGTATTCTGCTTGTGTTGTACTACAGTGTTACACATCACACAATGATATGTGCGATTCATCAGTGTTAGAGAATGACCCCTGCTTTTAGGTGATCTTTGTGCTGATATATTGCCATACACTGCATGGGCCTAGATTTCTTGTGGAACTGGTTATTTTATGGCTACCTTCCCATGTTAGTTGTCTATATGATGATATTCTACCTGTACAATGCCTTCTGCTGTGCACATTTCCTGCATGCCACACATTTGTCATTGTGGCCCTCTTTGGTGATGTATCTTGCAGAGAGACTTTCTGTGGTGATGTTTCCTTTGTATACCAGATGTGTCCCTTGCTAAATGTTGTTTATATGGTCTTACAGGTATAGCATATGCTTCTGCTGTGTATTCAATGCAGACAACTAAATGGAGTCTTTCCATTAGTTGCACTTTGTGCTGCTGTTGTGAAATAGCACTATGTGAACATCACTGTTTAGTCTGTGTACATTTGTACATGATGCTTGTCATGACTCAAAAGTGTGTGTAAGATGCTGCCTTATTGCCTGAGCTAGAACATATAACCTGCATCCTCCATCACCCATGCCTGTTTCTTCTCACCCCTGTGTCCTTCTGATCATCATGTGACTGCTCTGATAGGTCAGCAGCAGACATTTGGAGTACTTGTGGTAGGTCACCCACTTTTACAGCTGGCAAGCCACCATGTTTTGCTGCTATGTTGTGTAGCACGGCACACATGGTAACCATCTGTGATGCCTTTTATAGTGTGTATTGTAGTGCACTACCAGATGTGCCCAGACATCTGGATATTGCTTCAGCATGCCAAATGCATGCTCAGTGGTGTTTCATGTCACAGTATGTGCTCTGTTGTATGAATCCTTGGCAGGGGTTGATAGGCGTCTGCATGGCATCATTAGTGAAGACTCCAGTGGATAACCACATTCACCTGTTTGTGGGAAGAAGGTTATACTTATGTTGTCCTCATGCTTAATGTTGACATATATAGATTATGCCTACATCATAGTTATGGTCCTGTGCTTACCGAGTAGTAGATGCTCAGGTATTTCACCATGTTGGAAAGCATCCCTCACTACTGAGGTGTGTTGCCATCGATATCAGTAATGAAGCTATTTGCTGAGCACACCACCTGACAACTGAGCGATGGCCACCCTTTCAATTTATGTACCATTCACTATCATGTAGAGTTGGGATTTTAATTGGGACATAGGTGCAGTCTGTTGCAGCAATGACAAGGGGAAAGTTGGCTGTGGCATAGAAATGGTACATGGCAGTTCATTTCTCCATGAGTTGTTGGGAAGTGGATATAATCAACATTGGTGCACATTCTGCCAGGAAATGTGAGAGGATGCAACAAGTAGCTGCCTGGAACACTTCTATGGTATTTTCCATATGCTGCTGAGATGACTTAGAAATCATACCTAGAATTAGACACACTTTTTTGTTTCTATCTGTATTGGATTACCCCGCAGGCTATGAGCACATATGTGGGATGCATACATCCTACACATAGCCTGCACCAGCTCTCTGTCTAATCTGTATCTATCTATTATTTCCAGGTCAGAGAGCTTGATTAATTAGCCTGCCTCAGCTCCTAACTGGCTTCCTTCTGGGATTTATTTCCAGATTATCCTCTTGTCTTAACACCTGTCTAAGCAAGGCTTGCATATTCTGCAGGATTCCCTAGGAATATGTGGAATATAGCAGTGTTAAGATAAAGCACATATGGTCACCACCGAGTGCTTTCAGACAGTTGTCAGTGAAGTACTTTGTTGCATCTAAGTTGAGTTGGGTGTGCCTTTTGCATTTTGAAATCCAACAGGTGTGCGCAGAGTCCATAATTATCCTATGCTGAACAAATAATTTGGTCTTGTTTTAACATACATTATAGAATTGCTTCCTCCACTGTTGTGTTGATGTCTTCCCTCAGTGTGTGTGCTGTCCACAGCTTTCTTTTGGAATCTGGCCCCCTATCTTTAGTATTTTGCACAGATTTGGAAACCACTTTCCTGCAAAGAAAGTTTGGGTTGTGGATGCTTAGGATCCATTGATGTATTAAATCACAGAAATCACTTTCTTAAGCATGTTTGAAAAAACACATTTCAAGCTATCCTGTCATTTTGTGAGCAAGGAAGCACTGCCCAAGTGACTGATTTTCACTCGTCCAGAGCAGAAGCTAAAAACGAACTATAAAAAAGGTAGCTGCATACCTTTGAGAGAAGACACTATGAAAGCATTTTAAATTAATCAAAGTCAGACACACAAATTTATTTGTGGAAACTAACTTGCTTAAGAAAAATGGTGATCAGAAACTAAAACAGGGTGTGATTCAAGGTTGACATGAAGAATTGTTGTGTCACAGAGAGGGTGTAACTGTAACAATCAGGCTTTCGCAAAAGAGGGAACAGATTAGAAGCTTTGGTTGGTGTGTGACATACACACAAGATCATTACAAGGAAAATGTGAAATACAACATTGCTCAACAGTGACAGGTGAGCAGCTAATAATATAGGAGACCTTTAATTGCATTCACATTTTATACCTTGATCTGTTTCAAACTTGCAGATTCCCTTCCCTTACCTCCTCATCATACAGGGGTCAAGCAAGAACTGAAATACTCCAAATGCTATTAGCAGGCAGATAATCAATGAAAAACAAGTCGGGTTAATGGTTGTTTCTGTATTAAATACTAGCAAATCATGAGTCAAATGAAAAAAAATCAAGGGGAGTTACTTTTCATTACAGGGATATCTTTTGAACTTATGTTATAGTTTACTTCCAGTTAAACAGAATCAATTATTTTCTCATCTATTGTCCTCTGACAGCTCTGCAGAACCTGGTGACATTGCGGAACAATCCCAAGAGAAAAAAATCATGCAGGACATCCCTTTCAGTGAAAATTGGCAACTATCTGGCAATGGTCCACTTCATTACAATCAAAAAAGCAGTTCAGTGCCTTTGTTGTGCAAGTAACAGTTAAACAAGAAAACCATTTAAAAAAGCAAAACACATTCTAAGACCCAAGAAAAAACATGATTGTTTGAAAGCTTGTTATTGTATTACAGTGTGGCACAGTTCATCATTTGGTGACCAGTCCACATGGCAGTTCCTGAAATAAGGAAAACTGGCAGACTTACAACCAAAGAAACCAGACTTTGGGTCATGTGATATGTAGGGTATACAAGCACTCCCACCATTGGATCCCTATTGAAATATAGGAACTTGGGGTTTATATCACATCATCGAAAGATTAAAATTTTGAATCACATAACATTCAAGTTAATACATTGAACCAGGAAAACATTGAAATGATGTGAATGGCAGTTTCCATTGGGGACATGAAACATTAAGGGTTTAGGCAGGGGGGCAAGCCCCCCTGCACCCCCACACCCCCCTACTTAAATATACCAACTCCGAGATTGCGCTACAGTGTAGGAAATGGAAATCTTCCATTTCCGCACTGTAGTGCACTGAAGTGCGATCTCCAAAGTGGTATGTTTAAGTGGTAGGGGGTGTGGGGGGTGCAAGGGGTCTTGCCCCCTGCATGGAGCAATTTGTTTTTGATATGCAATCCATATGTTGTTGTTTTTTTCCCATTTTTATGTTTTATGTTTCGAGGTATTAAGTTCGATGTTACGTGATTCGATATATTCCTCTTTCGATGATGTGATATAAACCCGGAACTTGCAATCACAAGTCCTGACTAACCAAAAAAAAGACTGAAAACGCTAGAGAAGAGCTAACATGAAACATAGCTTTTTCTCATTTAAACTTGTTTTTTGCAGGGAGGCAAGCCCCACTCCCTGAATTTATATATACCAACTCTGAAATTACCATAGTACAAAGAAAAGGGAATATTTCAAGAAATGCCTATCTCAGAATTGGTGTAGGTAAGTCCAGATTTTTGACTATTCAGTGTCCACATTTGGGGACTCAGAAGTCTGAGTTCCAATGTTTCAAATGGTTATTGCCATAATCTGCTATTAATCCACACTATCAGAAACAATTCTAAACATATGTGCTGATAACCAGTCCCTAAACCACAAAACAACTGGCAAACTGCATTCAGAGACTTGAAATGCCCAAAGGAGGGGGATCATATTAGTTTCAAGTTATTTTGTATGGATTTACTGCCATGATTTTAGCTTTTTATCGGTCATGTCTTTCTCCCCACTCAGGCTATCTTGAATAGTATAGGTAATATTGAAATTGCTAGACTACCAGGAAAATGCCTTGCATCTGTTTTAACTGGAGAAACATTAAAGGCTATGCTACAGCCAATTCAGTATAGAAAGGCCGCACTCTATTTCTCAGATTCATGTAGGTCAAGCAACCAACGCATTCTGTATTTACCTTAGCATATGCTGAAGGTTTGCAGTGTGCATGCACTGACATTTCAGCTATTTTTCTGTGAAACATTTAACAAAGTTTTCAAATGACTCTAATTATTGACTATCTGCTCTGCAGAATGGATTGGACCTTTTCCTTGTGTGAACTCATTGTTTCATCCTGCATTATGCTGGTGTAAAAAGTAAGGTTCGTTTCCAAGATAAAATCAAGATGCCACATATCTGTTATATTAATTATTTTCAGTTTTATACAACTGTTTAAAAAATACAATGAACAATTATGGTGAACCTGACCTAAAACAACACTTTGACCCACAGCCAGGAATCTTCTGTTGTACAAAACTTGGTAACAGATGACCATTGCTGTAAATCCACCAAAACACATCTAATCAAAAGGTGCCAATACAGTTATGAAGCTCGCCATTAGCAATACATTTTCAGGTTTTGTTTTCATAACTTTTTACAGATAACTCCTAATTATATATAGAATTCCAAATGCATGCAAAATGTGCTTCTGTTTCTAATCTAATAAATTAAAACAGACTTTTACAAATACAAAATATGCCTGTTTCAAAAACATTACAGAACTGGTTAAGTATTTGACAAAAATTAGCAGGGCAACAGCACTAAATCTACAGTTCACAGGAAAAAATCCTGAATATGACCTAACTGCTTGGGATTGAGCTATGACCCAGGTCCCAAGAGTTGTGGGAGTCAATGGCTGACACAAGCCCAATACATAATAATTTGAAAAGTTGGGACCTGCTAGATGGAGTCCCAAAACACTGACACTGAATGGCCAAATAAAACAGACTTAAATATACTAAGTCTGAGATGACCATTTCTCAGGATATTTCCATTTTCTCTGAAGTATGGCGGTCTTGAGGTTAGTATATATAAGTTCAGTCAACTTCGGTAGGGTGTGGAGAGACTGCCATCTTCAAAAAAGAAGTTTAAAGGAGAAGGGAGATGTTTCAGATTCACTCTTCTCTAACTGTTTCTGGTTATTATTTTTTTGTGTGTGTGTGTGTGTGTGTGTGTGTGTGTGTGTGTGTGTGTGTGTGTGTGTGTTGGCACTCAGCATTTCAAATGCCAGCATTTCAGTAGGAAGTTGCTTCACACTGGTTAGAGGGACCTTGCTTGATCCACTGTGATACTGACACCTGATGGAGTCTGGGTGTAAATGCAGGCAGTATATTGGCTAGGGTCTGTGTATGTTTTCTTTCACATGCCAAAAATATAGCAAGGTTCATAGATGTCTCTGTGCTGGTATTGCAGGTCATGCCTTGATGGCTCATACATCAAGCCATCAGAGAGTGAGGTTTTGAGACAAAAGTCCCTGATGTAGCCTACCTGAACCATCATTAATATTCTTTGAATGGTGTCTGAATGAGGCATTGAAAGGGCTATTCAGTCAGAGAATGTCAGTTTGATGGTAGGTAGGGGTTCAGTGGAAGAAAAAAGATAAAAAAAGGAGTAGGACAATACATCATTTTAGATCTACAAATGCTTCATTGGGTGTTTCCTAAAACAACTGTAAATGCATGGAAATGCATCATTGTTGTCATGGCCATCCTTTTGGTGGGGTGACCATGATATCATAGTGGTAGATCACTGCCACACACCTACAGGGTCTGGGGATCAGTCTTAACCTCTGGATATTGTCTGTGGAGTGTGCATGTTTTCCCTGTGTCTGCACAAGTGTTTCATAGTTACTCCAGTCTACTTCCTCCTACAAGAAACACAGTGCTTGAGTGGTTTCTCTAAAATGTCCCCTGTCCTTGTGGCCTGTGACTGAAAAGGGTTTAGTTCAACAAGCCAGTTAAAAATGAATAAATAAACTGGCATCTTAGTGGTAACCCTGACTTGGTCTACTTTGTACACATATCCTGTTCACTTGACCACACATAAGCACAGAAACATATTGTGACATGGCCAGCCCAGCTATCTGGAATTTTGTAAATATTTCTACGTCATTTGTGAATATTGATATGATTGATGCAGAACTATATGTTATGTACTGTGCTTCAAGAATGTAACCACAACATACCCTGCTGGAACATAGAAGATTAACTTATAAAACTTCAAGAAAATAAGTTGAAATTAAGTGCTTTACGGTGTGCTATAAAAGTTAATTTCAATGCAGCAAATAGACACAATGTCTAGAGCTAGACGTTTTTCTATTGTCTTGAAAGAAAAGTAATTACTAGGTTTAAAATGTAAAGTGTTTTTTTGCTTTATGGCTTCCTAGCAGCTGCACATCTGAGAGATATGTATTTCTAACACAGAGATGTTAATTTTCTATTTAGCCTGGGAACTGAAGTCAGGTGACAAAGAGTGATGTCATCCAAGCTAACTCAGAAGTAATGTTTGATATTGATTTAAGAACTTTCTCAGAGACAGATAGAGAGAGAGAGAGAGAGAGAGAGAGACTGCATTTTGTATTTTGTCTTGGACCGAACAAGATCATCCACTCATCATCATCTGCACTTGTCTTGCTAGTAGTAAGTAACCAGGCTAGAGTAATTTATTTTAGATATAGACAGGAATATAGTAAAGATTAATTTAGATGTTTTATGTATTTTTTGAGACTGTCCTGCAATGCTGTTTTAAAATATTTCCTGTGATTTTGAACTCTGAACTAACTGTTTGTTTATTGAGTACCGTCTTGTTCGTTTATTATTTATTATTAAATATACTTAAACCTATCTTTGTGGCTGATATTTGTGAGACATAGTTAAGCTCTTAGGGTACTTGCATATGTATTTGATGACACTGTACAGGTCACTCCTAAATAGCCTTGCAAGTCTTGGTAAAAACTACCATTTGGATAATAGTAACATTACACAGTAGGATTGGATACCATTTGAAAGGGCCTTATAGCAGCTGATATGTAAGGGTGGCTGGTGGCAGCTGGTACTACCTTATAGTTTGGGCAGAAGAGGGCATAGCTAGTAAACCTGTGCCAGCCTTTCCCAGGTGTGTGTGTGTGTGTGTGTGTGTGTGTGTGTGTGTTTGTATATCAATCAAATATCAAAGTGTGTGTGTGTGTGTGTGTGTGTGTGTGTGTGTGTGTGTGTGTGTGTGTGTGTGTGTGTGTGTGTGTGTGTCAGCTACTTGGGCAGGGACACGAAGCACTGGTTGGACGGAGAGGGTGCTGGAGGTCTTAGCTTGGCCACTCGGCTGAGATCTTAACCCTATAGCTGTGCGAGTGGGAAGTCTTATTGGGGATCTGGAGAAAGAGAGGGAAACCAGCCTCAGACTGACTGTGATCTCTGTGTGCTCTTAAGGGAAATTGTACTTTACTGTGTGTGTACTTGTAATACTCCCATTGTGTATGTCCCTCACTGTTGCCAGTGGTACGGATTGAGTTTCATTGATTACTGGGCCAGTGCAGGGGCATCTTACACACACACACACACACACACACACACACACACACACACACACACACACACCTGCACACATTTCCAATTATTACATATTTAACCTGATTGTCTCCTGCAGACAATAATGTTCAGTTATTTTTGTACTTAAGACATGCCATGGCTTCCTCACAGCAAAACTGTCCTTGGTCTTTGTAGATATGCAAGCCTTACCTTCCTCCTGTATAGAACAAATATATGTGGGGGAGGTGGGACACTATAAATAGTCTGCAATACATATGGCAGTCAGTCATTCTTCATCTACTAAGTTCTTTCAGTTCCTGTTTTCCTGTTCACCAACATTCTCAAGATGTGTGTGTGTGTGTGTGTGTGTGTGTGTGTGTGTGTGTGTGTGTGTGTGTTTGTGTGTGTGTGGGGGGGTCTATATCACATGGTCGAAAGCTAATAATAGCAAACGACCACAACTTTGAAAACACCAGAACTTAAAGTTGCAATTCTGGGGGGCTGCGCCTCCTCCATACACCCCCACTAAATATATATATATCAACTCCGAGATCGCACTACAGTGAGGAAAGGGCAAATATGCCTATCTACACTGTAGTGCGACCCCACAATAACAACTTTAAGTTCTGGTGTTTTCAAAGTTCTGGTCGTTCGCTATTATTAACTTTCGACCATGTGATATAGACCCGTGTGTCTGTGTGTGTGTGTCTATCTGTGTGTGAGGAGAATTGATGGAAATACTTCCAAATGTGGATTTCTTGCCCTCTACAGAATTGGCTGGCGATGTAGAAAGAATGCCATAGTAGCCTGGCTCTCCAAAGGAAGGTAATAATAAGTGCAAAATGTATTTCTATCCTTTACACTCATTGTATTATAGATTCTGATGCCAGATATCAACCACTTAGTTCAAGTCAGAGAATTTTCCTGTCTCTTTTAGAAAGATTATTTCTTTATTATACATTGACTGGCCATTAGTATTCAAAAATGTGCACACTGGCCAGCCCAACCAGCGTGCCCATTGTAAATCCCACAATATACCAACAGAAAAAGGTCCGGTCACCCAGATTTCTTTCCATTCATATATTCCAAAGCTTTTATTTTATTTTTTTTCAACAAAAATTAAAAAAATATATAGTCCATACTCTGGGCTCACCCGAGAGCCAGCATGGAGGAAATACAAAGAAAATCAGGTACGTTATTTAAAACTAAAGACACGTACCTGATTTTCTTTGCATTTCCTCCATTCTGTCTCTCTCCTACCCCTAAAGTAGCCGAAACTTTTTTAATAATAAAAAAAAAAAAAAGAAAACAAAAACGGAGCAATGGAGACTTTATTTTCTGCACTGCTTCCTTTTCAAATAATTGATATACTGGGTATGCAAGTCCCTATAGGCATGCGCAGTGCATCAAAACAATGCAGCAGTATACCACCAGCCACAGAAGAACAGTAATGCGCCATTATACAAAGACTTTATATAAGAAAAGTAAGTTTTTTTTCCTTAAATAATGTCATTGTATAATAGCAATAACTGATTTTGTGGTTGTGGTATATTGAAATTTACCCATGGTTCCCTTTATTTAATCACTCGGGCTTCAGCCTCATGATTAAACTACACCAACTGTGGGTAAATCTTCAATATACCACACCACGTCATTGGTTATTGCTTAATTATCTCATCCCTTCACAAGAAGTACCTTATTTTAATCTCACAGTATTCATGTTACAGTGCCTTTGCTATTCTTCTGACTAGTGACTGGTCAAAAATGGTGAACTAACAGATGTCCTGTTTGATGCCCTGCCCAGAAAAATCACATTTTACACAAATAACACTCTGAGTTCCATGTACATTCTTCTACAGCAATTGAGATCTTACAATAACTACATGCAGGGGTGTGGGGATGCCGAGGGAGGGTCAACATAAAATAGTAAGTGCCTGTAGTATTTTGAGGCTGTTAGTGTGATTGCATGGTGCTATCTTAGTGTGTGTGTGTGTGTGTGTGTGTGTGTGTGTGTGTGTGTGTGTGTGTGTGTGTGTGTGTGTGTGTGTGTGTGTGTGTGTGTGTGTGTGCATATTCACTGGCTGAGTGGTTTACTGAGAGTCATACAGCAGACAAATGGAGACTGAAGGCACCAAACCAAGATTACTGAATAAAAGTTCATTAACAGATCCTAGCCTTACCAACCTGCAATAAACTGCCAAACACTGTCAAACTTTCTTAAATTCCATTACTACTTCTGGCCCTGCTAATCATCTTCCTTCAATAGTCAACTTAAATGGATAAAGAGTTTTCTACTGGTGATGTCAGCTGTTCTAGATCCCAGTATTCCACCAGTATAAATTACCTAATATGTTTACTGCAGGTACCATCTTTATTTTTGCTACTTCATCCCCTTCATTTATTTATTATTTTATGGGCCATTGCACTTTGTCAGCTTTTTATACTTTCTTTTGTAACTTCACTGTTACATTTTTTTATTCATTTAAACTTTTGTTGACCAGCTTAGTAGCCTCTTTTCAAGGGAGACCTGATGTCGTATTTATACTACAAGAGGAAATTTATCTAGGGCATCAGGAAATTTTCCTGTACTCTTTTCAATAGGTACTGTGAGATCTTTTACATCCACCTGAGCTGCCACCAACTCAAGTAGGCAGGGCTTCAGTTTAGAATCTCATCTGAAGGATAGCACACTCAGAAGTGCAACACTCTCTTATACACTGCAATGTCAGCAATCAATCTACCTGGTGTTGGAATAGAACCCACAGCTTTCTGCACCATGGGTAAGTGTGCTACCTTTTATGCCACTGATACTATGAAGATTACTTTATGTTAGCAAAAATGTAAACTTTTCATCCCAGACATCTTGCTGTGTTGTTTATCAAAAGACTGAAAAGGACCAGTACTGGCACTGGCATGTGGCACCCCAGTACTCAGGCTCCTTTCAATTGTCTGTGCTCCTTTAACTATCTTTGATTAGTACCCTCTGTTTCCTATTGTACACCACTATTTTAATTATACCCAAAGAGCTGCACCTACATCTTCCTAACCTGTTATCCATCTTATTTTATGGAAATAAAATTCTTTGCAAAGAAATCTACATGCTGCATACACATTTTCCCATTCTAGACTTACAAACCCATTTTCTTTCTATTTACTTGAATCTGATGAATTCAGAAACACATTAAGTCAGAAGTCTGCTTTGGTTTGTCTGAGATTCTAGTCACATTTAATGATTCAAACAAATATAGAAATTTTTTACAGAAATCATTCTCCACACTTTTAGGGAACACATTCCAGCAATCCAGATGTGTAACTATCACATGAAAATACAGTAAACCTGAGCATACTGAAAATGGAGGAAGTCAGCCAACTATAAGAACATTGCTTTCTATAAGCTCTCTATAAAATAAAATGGCAGCTGTAGCATCAAAAGTAAAAACATTCTACATGTTAGAGTACTACATACTCCAAAGAATCTTTGTCTAAGTTTAGTGATGGTACACTTTTAAAGAATATTTTGCACATGTTCAAGGTTTACTTACACATACTCATTGCTGAGGTAAAAATATGCAATAAATATGAAATTAGTTATAGACACTTGGTGAAATTAACTAGCACAACAGTTTAGCAATGCTGGTATGCAATTCTAATTTATTTAGTTATATTAATAGGAGAATGCGATTTGACTGATCTAAGAAATCTTTTCAGCAAAGGTCTGGAAAAATAGCAAAGCACACCATCACAGCTCAGCAAAACTATTTAGGGTTGTTGTTTGACCAAACTCTATCATTCCAGTCTCACAATGAACTTAACAACAACTAAGATTTTGCAACAACTTAAGGTTGCTTATAAAATCTCATATTTACTCACCATTGAAGCTCATAGAGCTATAGCTATGAAGATACTAATACTAAGACTGCTCTGGACTTCCAAGATGGCTGCACATTAACAAATTAATTCTAGCTCTCCCAGTGTGAAAACAGAAACTTAGCAGAGAAAGCTAGTGGGCCTGGAATTATGAGTAAATTTCAGTAACTGGCTAGTAAGTGCACTGCCTAGATACCAGGAAAAAAGAAACACAGAGGACTTGAATGAAAATCAGCTATACACAGTGACGAAAAAACACTGATTGGGAAAAGTACTGTAGCTATTCAGCAAAAAGAAGTGCAAGCTCCAGACATGACTTCCAGTAACCTTGAGGAAATTATAAAGCAGCAGCTGCACACAGACCTGACTAAAGTAAATGAAACACTGATGGAGTATATCAACTCGAACAATAAAAGGCTTGAAAAAAATGGAAGAAGCTTTAAACAGATACTCAGATCAGGTGATAAAATTGCAAAACTCAGGTTGAAATGAAGAAAAAGCTGGCTGAATATGAGACTGCACAAGAAGAGATATTTCAAAAAATAATAGAATTAGAGGACGGAGCACGTAGGGAAATCCTGAAACTTTCTGCTATAACTGAGAAGCTCAAAAGAACAGGCTGTATTAATTTCTTGTAAACACAAATAAGCAACTGGACTGGTATTCCACAACAGGAATTGTTAATCAAAAGGGTACCTTATGTATATGCTCCAAACCTGGCTATTAGAAAACAACCTAGACTTTTAACAGCAAAAATGCAATCTTACCAACAGAAAGAGTTGATTCTGACAAAACTGTGGCAGAAGGACAAGGTACTAAAATTGAGAGACAGCAGAGTGTTTGTGGAGAATGACTACTCATTCTACACCAGGCAGAAGAGGAATAGATGTATTCCACTATTTAGGAAATGTCAAGAAGCAGGCATGAGATTCAAACTGCTGTACCCAGCTATCTTCAAAATATTTACCCTGGAAGAACAGAGACATTTTTTGATGAAGTACATGCTAAAGAAGAAATAAAAGTTTGTCCAACAAAAGCTGTGAAAAAGGAGATTCTGCTTCTTGTTCTTCTGGTAATAAATGCCACAGAGAGACTGTGCCAGTGAAACATTTCCCAGTGTTTCAACAGAAAATGCTTGAGAGAGGGGAAAAAAGCACAGGAGTTGACTAGAAGAGCCAAGAGTACACTGGAGATGAAGCAGAGACAGGGTTTCGGAGATGGAGATGAACGGGACTAGAACAAAAAAAATTGGAGATATTGGACTTTCTTCAGCTTTGTTAAACTTGTAGGGGACTCTAAAGCATATGCCCTGTTTCAAGTCATGAACATTTGGAGACTAAAACCAGTAACGTGGAAACTGACAAATGTGGGATTACAAAGCAATAATTATATTTGTGAAACAAGACAGAATAATAAACTCTGGAAATATTATACTTTTTTGGACTTTGTTAAACTTGTAGGGGACTCTAAAGCATATGCTCTACTTCATGTCATTAACTTTCAGAAAAATGTTCAGGAGAGGGGAAGAGGAGGGAGAAAGTTAACTGTAAGTAAAACAATTTTTTCTTAGTATTATTTAAGTGGTGCATGATTTTCTTTGCATGATATTAAGTCATTTGTATTAGTTATTTTTAAGTGTAATGGGGATACTAATGTAAATAGATGTTCCTCTTTTTTTCTTTTTGTTTCTTTCTCTCTTCTTCTCTCTTTCTCCTTGTTCAATTTTAAGAAATGCAGGCACTGCAATGTTTAAAAAAGGATCTGGCTAAAAGATCATGACAAAAGAAAACATAATGTGCTTTGTCTCATTCTTGCATAGGGGATTGACTGGGTTAAGAATATTAGCTTTATATAATAAGTTTTAACAGAAAGCAAGTAAATATAAAAGAATATTGAATATTATGAGGCTTTTTTCTAGTAAACAATTTTGTATCTGGTTCTTATATCACTAGCAGACAATCAGATAAAGACAAATTGCTTGGAGAAAATGTTTTCTGAAAGCATTCAAGTGTTTTCCCAGCTGAGAGAGCTATAAAGATAAGGAAGCACCAGACAGCACTTAATAGAATCACAGGCTCTACCATGCATCTTAGCATGGATAATCTTTTTCTGTTTACCTCGAGTCTGTGTGTGTGTGTGTGTGTGTGTGTGTGTGTGTGTGTGTGTGTGTGTGTGTGTGTGTGTGTGTGTGTGTGTGTGTGTGTGTGTGTGTGTGTGTGTGTGTGTGTGTGTGTGTCTGTCATTTTGAAACTTTTGTTCCTATTGGGAGGGTGAAACTTCAATATTTGAAGATGTACATAGTTGTATGTGTTATTATTAAGTTAATAGGTTTTAGGGGGTTATTGGGTGTGTGTGTGTGTGTGTGTGTGTGTGTGTGTGCATTTTTGTTTGAGGTTGTTTAATAAAACAAAAAGTTCTGCAAGATGTGACATAGGCTCAAATGGAGATGACAAGAAACAATTGTATGAATGATTAAACTGCCAGACAGTGCATGCATGTAACACAAAGGTTGGAACTAGACATTTAACAAAAAGTTGTTATACATAAAAGGTGGGAATAATAATCCCTCAAGCATATGATTCTTTCTATAATGTCTTTAAACATTAATGGTCTCACAGATAACTACAAAAAAGAAAGAGTAGTAAACTATATTAAAAAAATGTAAAGTGCAAATAGTTATGTTACAGGAGACAGACTTGGAAAGAACTGAACATGTGAATTTGATAAAGAAAGTTTTGCAGGATGGTTATTCAGCGGGGTATCTGGGGCTAAGGAAGAGATGAGTACTTATATTAACTGCAAGAGGAGCTCCAATAGTAACAGAAGAGAACAAAAAAGACAATATTGGTAAATTTGTAGTATTAAGGGCTACTGGCAAGGAGAAGGATTATACTGGTATGTATGTATTTATATTCCACTAAAAACTGCTATAATGGAGCTTAAGAAAATTCTGGCAGAAATAATTAGCTTTCAGCAAGGAATATTACTTATAGGTGGGGACTGGAATTTGATTTGCAACAGTGAAGAAGTGCCTGGGGGGCACAGAAAGGAAAATATAACACAGAGGGGTAGATTTTTAAAGAAATTTGTGAAAATATGTGTCATGGAAGATGTGAATTCAGTACTAGGAGTTCAGAGTGAATTTACATATTATTCCCCAAGATACAAGAACTGGGCTAGGCTAGACAGAATTTAGTTAAAGGTCTTGATACTCACCCAATAACTATTTCAGATCATATACCAATAATAACTAAAAAACACAGGGTAATGAAATAAAAATGAGATATTGGGTGTTTTCCCACTTATCTCTTGAAAAGAGAGGAATTTAAGGAATGGGTAGTGGAAATTATTCAGGAGCTATTAGAGAAGACAGTCACTTCTGAAAATATAACTAGGGAGTGGGATAAAATTAAAGTGGAGTTTAAAAACAGGATGAAATAAAAGAAGGAGATATGGTTAAGAAGTAACAAAAATTATTTACGGGGGGACTGACAAATGCTAAAATATTGCAAAATGGGGGAATCTCATAGAAGAAGAAGTGGAGAAACTGCAGAATGCTAAACAGAAAATAAGGGATTACCTAGATAATATTCATGAGTTTAGAAAGATTATTGTTAAGCATCTATTTTTCAATAATAACTTTAGAGCACAAAAACTTTTAGCACAATGACTCAGGCAACAGAAAGTAGAAAACGCTGTCTCCAAGCTTAGGGAGCCTATAACAAGGAAGATAACATGAGAGCCTGTAGAAGTATTAGAAATATTTCAGAAATTCTATGAAAGTCTGTATAAAGCAGAGAATGTGGAAATCAAGAAAAGGTACAAATGGAAATTTTATGGAAGAATTAAATATTCCAAGGTTAAAGGTTGATGAGGCTCAATTGCTAACAGTTAGGATAGGAGGAGATGAGATAAAAAGGGTGATGTATAACCAATCAACAGGAAAGTCCCAGGGAATAGATGGTATTCCTGTGGACATCTGGAAGCTAGGAGGGAAAAAACTGATAAAGATCTGGAAGGTGTTGTTTAACAGTGTATTAAAAGAAGTACCAACATCCTGGAAGAAAGTGGTGGTAGCTTTAATACCTGAAGAGGGTAAAGATTAATCAGATCCAGCTTCATACAGGCCCATTTTGATACTAAACCATGCTTATAGGATCATAGGATCATAGAAAGTTACTAAGCTACTGGACTTGAGGCCCTTATAAGCCTAGCCAAGAGTTTAGCCCATATTTAGACAAGTCAGTACCCAATGCTGCTGTCCACCAGGGACATGGGTGGAATCCCAGGGATGTATTTTCTGTTTCCCATCCAGTTATCCAGATTGTGCTTAAAAGGGGGTAAAGAGATACTCTGCTTGCCATGGAGAGGGAGTCTATTCCACAGATGGGGGGAGTCTCTGGGACACAAATCTGTCCCACCAACAAGTATTGATGTCACAGACCAGGTTGAGGCCGTATGTGTGGGTTATTCAAGTGGAGTTTGATTTGCAGATATGCAGCAGTCCAGTCAAGGTGGGGTCCAAGATTGCCTTGTATGCCAGACAGAGGTCACCTCTGAGGAGTCTGTATGAAACTGAGTAGAGGGATATGGCTTTTAGCCTATCTGTGTATAGTAGATTTTTGAAGCCCTGGATTCTCCTGGTGAGAAACCTCTGTGCTCTCTCCAGCTGCTGCATGTCCTTTGTGAGGTACATGCCAAATGGCGCATTGTACTCAATAATGGGCCTTATAAGTGAAGAATACAGGGATATTATGACCTCCTTGTCCCTGGATGAGATACCCTTACTTATGAGGTGGGCCATGTAGAAAGCTTTTCTTAGAACAGAAGCAACATGGTGGTCAAAAGTCAGGTTGCTATCAACCTGGGTGCCCAAATCCCTCACAACTGATTGGATGCTTAGGACATTGTTATTAATGTGATAAATTGTGGGGATGTCACTCTCCCCAAAGGGGACAATGATGCATTTTTTGGTATTCAGCTTGAGGCCATGTTTCTGGCACCAGTCATTTGTTTGAGTGAGACCCTCTTGGAGGATGTCTACATTGCTAAGGGAATTGATGACAGCACCCAGCGTGCAGTCATCTGCAAACTTAGTCAGCTATAGCTCACTGGTTTTGGCCTGCCCCTCAGAAAAGTATATCCCAAATAACAGAGGCCCCAAGATCAAACCTGGGATACACCACTCATTACGGGTCTACTGATTGAGGTAGCTTCCCCTATTTTGACTAGGTGGGTTCTATCAGTGAGTCATTTAGCTACCCATCTGGTAACATACGGATTGATGCCTAGTTGAAAGAGTTTGTCTATTATGCCTGAGTGGGGAATAGTGTCAAAGGCTTTGGCCAGGTCAAGGTAGGCAGTGTGCACCATCTTCCCCTCAACCATGGCTTTGGTGACTGTCTCAACGAAGTTGACCAATTTTAACAGACATGACCTACTCTTGATGAAGCCAAACTGTGTGGGATCAAGTATTTGGAGGTTGCCAATGTTCTTGTTAATGAGGTCCATGATGATCCATTCCATTGCCTTGCAGATCAGGCTAGTTAGGTGATGGGTCTTTAATTTCCTGGATCAGTGGACGCTCCACCTTTGTGCAAAGGGATGACAGTGGCTGTCCTCCACTCAGCTGGAGTGAAGCCGGTACTCAGGCTTTGGTTGAATAGAGCACCTAATGGTGCTGTAAGTTTCTGCCTAAGTTAATGTAGGATGCAGCCTGGGATGTTATTGGGTCCCATGGAGGCTGTATTTTTTACCTTTAAGAGAGCAGTGATGACCTATTCCTTAGATATAAGGGGAAGGGGGCAGATACTGGGATGTCCTGATTTTACTCATGATGGGACAGAGGGGTGAAGTTTTCACTGAATCTGTCAGCCAGCAAGATTGCTATATCTACGGCATTTGTATATGTGGTGCCCTTGAGCACCAGTTCTGAACAGATCTGAGTGCTTCCTTTGAGATTGCGAACATATGTGAAGAAGGCCTTATGACTGTTTGCAGTAGTTGTGGCCAATTTGGACTCAAAGCTTGCTTTGGAGGATTTCACTACTGCTATTATTTGCTTGTACAAGTTAAGGAGTGATTGATTCCAATTGGGCACCTGCTCTTTCTTAGTCCTGGACAGCATTTTTTTTCCTTTTGTTACCAGGGAGGGTGATACTGTAGGGATGCTGCAGTGTTTACTCATGCTGGTTAATACCAAGTCCAAGATATTATCAGCTCTTGTGGGGGTATCGACTAGCTGTTCCAAGGCATTTGCATTATCAAAATCAAGGTATCTCTGGGCATTTGTGTTCTGGCATGAGTAGTTCTTCCAGTCTATGTTTGGGTAGTTAAAGTCACCCAGGATCAGTAAAGGCTTGAATCTTGATAGATTCAAAGAGGTCCAGATAGGCAGATTGGGCATCTTGAGTCATTATAAAGTGTTTATGTATATAATATTTAAAAGAATGGCAAAAGTGATGCCAACATTTATAGATATGGATCAAATGTGGTTTTGTGGAGGGGAGTAACATTAACAGAACAATGATGATCCAAAGGGAAGCAGAAATGTAAGAAAATACCACTGTTGTTGGTAGGTCTTGATGCAGAGAAAGCATTTGACAGAGTATGCAGGGATTTTCTGAGCAGAGCAATGGATGCATTTGCATTCCCTGATAAAATTATAAGGTTGATTAGGAGGATATATGAGGGATTGGAGGCAAAAATTAAGTGAGTGGGGTCCTTTCTGATACTCTCTGCTTGACTAGAGGAACTAGGCAGGGGTTTTCTCTCTCCCCTTTGTTATTTGCATTATATTTAGAACCATTGACAAAGAAAGTAAGGGACTCCAAAATTCAAGGATATAATTGGTATGACAATCAAGAAATGCTGGCTCTATTTGCAGATGACATTATTTTATAATTGACAAAACCAGAAAGGGACATTGCAGTGCTATGGAACATACTGAGACAGTTTCAAACCTTTTTCAGGATACAAAATTAATGACGTTAAAATAAAAGCAATAGTGGTAAATTATGCACCTTGCATACAGATTGGTTCAGCAATAGCCATACTTATGGGGACATGATAAAACAATGTATTTAAGAGTATGGATCAAACATGATACCAGTGCAGCAGCTAAGGATATGTGGGAAGAGACCAAACAAAAGATAATACAAAAATGAAAAAAAATGGAAGGTCTGTTGTACGGATATCCATAGTAATATACAAACAGTTAAAGTGTTTTTAGTCCCTTTAGTCTAGAACAGACATTGTCGTTAAGAAAGGAATATTTAGTAGTGCATATAAAATATTGCATGATAACTATAAGAGTCAGAGGAGGTTAGAAAAGATTGTGAAGAGAGATTGTATAAGCAAGCAATTCACAAAGCAACAATGGAGGGATATATATATATATATATATATATATATATATATATATATATATATATATATATATATATGTCTCCCAAATATGCAACCAAATCTAGAGGTTTTAGGATCTTTGCCTGGAAGTGTTTATGTAGGTATTTTTACACCTCAAGTAGACTCCAAAGAATTTTTCCCCAGGTAGACAGCAAATGTTGGAGGTGTGATGGGGAAGAAAGAGGTAAGTGGAAATATATTTTCTGGGAGTGTAATGAGCTGGCTAATTTTAATTACTCCCTAGAGACTGCTCTGTCAGAGATGCTGGGTGAGCAAATTGGAGGAACTAGGGAAATTATTTTTTTTTGAGCTATGATACAAAATCGAAAATGCCTAGGCGTTGTAAGGCCTTGCTGAGTCTAATATGATGGCTGCCAAAAGAGCAATTACTAGATAATGGAAACCAAAGTTTAAACCAACTTTACTAGAAGCAGAGAGGATAGTAACAGAGATAAAACAACTAGAACTGGGATCTTTGGAAAAGGGTAGGAGTAAATTACATAGGAAAAGATGGGAAATGTGGGATCAATATATGCAGAGGAACAAGGTTTAAAAGAAGGCAGGATTTGAATGAGCTATGTGATGGCTGACTGACAGTGACTGGATATATTAAAAGTGATGTATAATATTTGCAGCTACAGTTGTGTCTCACGATTTGTAACGTATAATGTTTGCAACTGAGACTGTCGCTATGGTTTATTTTCATTTATATAAATGTAAGATTGCCTATGTAATACATGATAATTTAATAAAGATGTTTCTTGTTTTAAAACAAAATACTGAAGCTGCTCTGATGACATACAGGGATAAAGCCTTGACTATGGCCAGTTGACCTGGGTTCTATTAGCGGCTCAGTTGACCTGGATTCTATTAGCGGCTATTAGTGGAAGGGAGGGATAGGCATGCCTGTCTCAGATAAGGGGATGGCTATCACTGATGCTCCTTTGGGGGAGCGTGCTTCATAGGGAGAGTTGTCCTTAAATGTAAAAGCAATGAACATGGGAGGTGAGGTAGGGAAGTGAGCAGGGCAAATAAATAGCACCCCCCAGAATGGAAACATTGACACCTATGTCCACAAGATGCCTTTTACATCTATGACCAGCCCCAATCATGCCAGAGCAAGTTTGGGGAGGTAGGAGAAAAGCTGGTACATCCGGTGTGGACATGTAACACAGGGGGATGGGCCAGTAATATGAAGTCCCAAGGGATAACCAAAAATCAAAGGTACTAATACCAAGGTTCGAATATATATCATCAATTATTGCCTGTCATTTAGTGCACTTCAGAGTAATGAAAATAAAGCATTAAAATTCATCCATCTTGCTAACTAAACAAAACATCATAATAGAAGTATCCAAATGGCTTCCTATTACTAGCAGATCTTCATATCTGCTAGATACCTTAACCTACAAACTACTTTATTAACAATACTGTCTATGTTTAGCAAATAAGCTTATGATACAAGATGCATCTTATTCTCCACAAGACAATGGCAGTGTTAAATTACATATGACATGATTTTACTCAGCTATTTGTGAAAAATCCTTCAACAAACATGACCCTGCACCTTGGAACAAACTTCCAAATAATATTACTTAAGCTGTTAATCTTCCATGTTTTAAGAACAAATTAAAAACAATTATTGAAAGACTGTAAATAAGCTCATTTTAAAGACAATGGGTAACGTGCCTGTTAAAATATCATCTGTTATTATAGAAATTAATGACTTTGGCTGTAATGTTCATGTGAAAATAAATACACAGCAGTATGTCTGTAAATGTACTTTATCTCATACTCCACATTAATAAGCATCAGAATGTGTAGATTTATAAGTATATACTAGGCTATCAGTTAGCAGAATATTACAAGTCTGGCCAATAACTAGAGCTCAGACTCAAATCCTACACACTGTATCTGTGAGGTAAATTCCTTGACCACTATGCCAACCTCACCCCCTTCAGAGACAGCAAAAAGTTTAAAAAATTGTTGTTGCTGTCAGAACTGTAGCTAGGTCATATGGCACCATGGTTCCCTGCGTATGCATTCCCCTCAACTCAAACTTGAAAAGCAAAAAAGGGGCCGGATTCCAACAGCTAGCTGCAGACAGAGCAGCACTCTAAAGAAAGGCTTCATCGTACCAGAAGTAGATGCGGTTTTCAGAATGTATGCTGCAAGCAGTCTGAGTACTTAATTACTCAGCGTAAGATAATTACAGATTCCGTGCATGCCCATCTGATTCTAAAACATTGTACATGCCCAACGCAACTTAAATGCAACAAATTGTAAGGCTGACTCTGTTTCTGAAATCCTTTGCAAATGCCATATTGTAATGCAAGGAAAGGAAGCAATTTCCACAGAATCTTACGGAATGCGTAACAATACCAACCAAAAAAAATGCTACCTGCAGTGAATGAACTGCAACAGGCTGCGGTACAGCAAGCTATGGAGGAGGAATTGGCTGTGCTTCCTAGAAGGCAAACAGACAAAGAGACAGACTGAAATTAAGCCAACTCTGAGACAGCTGGTGCAGGCTCTGTGCAACATAAATGCTGTACACATGCCTGTGCAGACATTGTGAGGCAACCCTATCCCTCTTGAAACAAAAGTCTATCTAAGCCTTGGTGTACTGGCATCTGGGACATTCCAATGACATATAGGAGATGCTGTAGGAGTGTCTCAGACAGCTGCCAGTCATATCCTGGCACAATTCATGTTAGCGATGTGCACTGAGGTAGATGAACACATACACTTTCCATCTACCTCCGTGCAGTGGGGAAATGTCATGCACCATTTCTATAACCTCACAAACTTCCCCTATGCACTTGGTGCAATAGACTACACCCACATCCCTGTAAAGACCCCTATGAACCCAGAAGCAGAAAGAGACATCAGTAGAAAGGGGTAGCCATCCATGAATTGCCAAGTGTTGTCTGCATCAGATGGCAGCATAACAAATGTCATGGTGACACACCCTTGAATTGTCCATGATGCTACCATATGGAAGGAAAGTGGTCTGAGGGCTGTATTCCAGCAAGGTGAAATACCAGAGGGATGACTACTGGGTAAATTCAAGGACACAACTAGGATGTAAGCTAAAGGCATCTCTATCAGCATTATGAAAACATATGTGTTTCCGCTCCCCACAACATGTGATTGTGGTTATCCACTCAAGCCATAGCTAATGACCCATACAGACAACCATCCAACCCTGCAGAGAAGGCCTACCATAGAGCTTGTCTTTAGTGTACTGAAAGCCAGATTCAGGTGTCTGGACATATCCAGGGTTACACTGTAATACATACATGAAAGGGTAGCACAGATGATTATTGTGTGCGCCATGCTACACAATATGCTAACAACAACACGTGGCAGTCTTCCAGCAGCAGGTGTGGGTGAACTACCCCAAGAACTCCAGATATCTGAAGATGACATTCGATAGCTATCACCATAGAATTAGGAGAAAACAGGGGGCAGAAGAAACAGGAATGGGTGATGCAGGGTGTGACCACAAGTGCAGACCCAGGTAACGAGGCAATGTCTGACATATACCTTTGAGTCATTACAAGCCACACATACAGAAGCACACACATTAAACATTGATGTTCAGGTGTTGAGCCACCGCTGAGGCACAGATTGCATCTAACGGCAAATACCCAGCAGATGTACACATTGAACATCAGACATAACAACATAATTCTAACATATAACAGGATGAACATGTACAACTCTATCATGACATGGGCCATTAATTCAGGCCACAAGTGACAGAGGTATGAATACTCATACTGGTGCATGTGTGTATGGCAGAAAGCAATGGACATACCTATGTGAAACCCATTCCTAGCTGCCCACTATCGAAAGATGCAAACAGGAAACAAGATGAGAAAATATTGCAGAGTAGTTTTCAATATCACAAACAACATCTATCAATGTAAATTATGGATAAAGGTTAATTTACTAAATGGAATCCCCTATGGTTAGTAAAAATATCATACTCCCATGGCATCAGACTTCACAACAACCACAGACAGATGACTATCAGTAGTCTGCACAGCAATCATCATTGCCACAGAGATTGACACAACAGGACATAGTGGATCCACTGTCTGTATTACTCTAATGAAGTCTAGGGTATCCACATTGATAGCTCGCACCACAGTCTTGACTGACTCTACCATGTATGGAAACACTTGGACCAGGATGCTCCACAGAGGACTCTGATGAGGTGGTGCTAGAATGTGGAGACATATTGTGGGAAGGCGCATGGATGCAAGTTGACTGTCTGGCCATGACTGCCAGACCCACGATGGATTGGCCAGCAGCAGATGTGTGTTCATACTGCAGCATAGACATTGATGCCTGATGGGCAAGGGTTGGTCTGCTGAGAGGGGGCCTGCCTCTTTCATGTCACACTTGGCTTAGCACAGTCAGGGCACACAGAACCCTGCTCATACTATGGAACTGTTGTTGTACCGCTGTAACCAGAGGTTCAACTGACCATGCCAGAGATAACATGCTTTCATTCTGTGCAGCCAATGCTAGCCGGCATGACATCCCCATGTCTGTAGTCCTCTACTTCATTCAGCACACACAACTGGTATGCAACACAATCCATGGCATGGGCATGTGCACAAATGTCAGATCCATGACATCACTGGGAATGTTCACTTGCCTGTAGGAGTAGGCAGACACCCTCTGACAAGTGTCCATGCACACCAGCTTCATGTCTGTCTACTGCACCAGGCAGTATCGCTGTGTTGTGGTGAAGTATCAACATCACATACATACAGGTCATTCCTACACCCCTGTAGGTCACATACATATTTCATATTGCACACAATTTTCCCTAAATGCATCAATCTAAGCAAATACACATACATTTCTAAGGAGTAATGATAACACAGATCTATAAGGAGAGAAACATATCCCATCACAGCAGTGCTAGCAGGTGCAAAATTACCTTTGCAGCTACACATGAGTCAGGTGTACCTGAAAGTAAGAACAGCTATGTGCACACAGCTTTTAAGTCTTATTTGTGCCATACATAGTAAATTAATGTTCACTAACCTTCAAGATTTTGAAATTCCATTTGCACACACCTGCATATGTTCTCGAGATTCAGTGCCTTGACCAACAACTCAGTGTAATGCGAAGGTGCTCTGTGCAAATATCCAATAAGTATCATTAAACAGGACCATATGTAGCATATGTTCATTATCTTCCAATGATCTGATACCATGCCAAAGGTGTCACTTTTCAATTGTGATTTTGATACAGTTACAGATCAGGCCATTGCTATCTGTGAACTCAGTGGGACCTCAGTGAGAAGTTTATTGAATTGTGACCTATCCAACTTATCTACATTACCATTGAGACGGTTACTTCCAGAAAACTTCGATGTGTCCCGGTATCCAATTGGGCTGAGGAAGAGATCACCCAGATGCTGACTGTCTACACTGGAGCATCAAATGGAAGCCAGAGCATGGAACTTTGTGATGTTAGATAGATATATGGAACCAGATTGTAAGGGAGCATCAACGTCATATGAGAACCTACAGGACTGGAGTGCAGGTTTGTCACTACTATGATGACCTGTATCAAAGGGATGCTGAGGATCCTCATCTGAGGGTTGCCGAGGTGGAGGGACAGCCAGTGGATGCTTACAGTACGTGTCACAATCCTACATATACCTGTTCATTCAAAGGAAATCAGAGCTATAGCTGTATCACATATGTCAGATATATATGCCTTTTAAACCCATTAACTAGTTGTTCTGACAAATGAGAAAGCAAGGTGACTGTTCTTCCTAAAATTATATGTCTGAATCCCATGGTGTTCATTTGTCTAATACTGATTATCATATACATACTAGTAAACATTTTAGATGTTTCTGTTTTCCAGCATAGATGGACATAATTTCAGACATCCATTATGGAATTATATTGCTAACGCCTATAATACCTAGGCCGCTGATGATTACACATTTCTCCATTACCCATAATACTTTGAGAGTATCACCCAGTCTACCTGTGAATTTATGAATAGTAGTCTCATACAGACATTCGTTAGTCCATTCTACAGTACAAAGTGCACAGTAGTATTGAAATCCCATTTGTTTAAAACAAGACCAGTGCATGTCCAGTTGTCTAAACATAGCCTCTATGATGTAAAACTTGATGCCATTTGGCAGTTTTGTGGAGCATGAGGGCCTATAGCATTTATGCCAGATGTTTCCGTATTCATCCATTATCCACAGGAATACAGATACACACACACACACACACACACACACACACACACACACACACACACACACACACACACACACACACTAGCAGTTTGTTAAGAAGGAAGATGTGATGTGTGTTAACTCATCCTGTAAAGCAACAGGCTAGCATACACATATCATGGTTGAGTGGGGGGTTCAGATCTATGTTGGGTATAATTCTCATTATATTTGGATCATTGCACCTGTGTAAAAGTTTTGAAAATACTGCTATAGAAACCTGCTTATTGATATTAATGGTTATTTTGCACATGTTGATGACTATATCATTTATTTGAGGATTCCTATGAATATCTTCGTAATTGGTAATGTTCTGCCAACAGCAGCTCTTTTACTAGAGTTTTATGTATAAAGCTTTGAACATACTGGGATAGTTCTACAAAAAGAATGTGGAATATGATAAAATTGGTAAATGGAATTTAATGTCTAAGTGTTTCATTATTCATTGATTCAAATTCAATACCCTCATCATACTTGTATTTGGAGGAAGTGAGATGGTCAGCTATACATTTTGACTGTAGAACACGAAGATCCCCTGATATCAGGAATAATTTTGACATATAATTTGTACTTTGACAACAAAATATAAGTATATATTTTATGTCCTCCCACCTAAACTACATTTTTGTGTACATGAAGTACAGGAATTTGTAGTTGTCTGTTAACAGCAGCTATGTGTTACATGACAGTGTTCTACTGTCTGAGGTATAAAATTTTAAAGTTGTGTTTTTGTGTTGTGACCACTATGCTGACATGCATTTACGCTTTGTTTTATTTTCATAAATGCACAGCACATTGTACTTCCTGTAATGTGTAAGCCATTATCCCTATTACTATCCCATCCATGCACATTCATATCTCTGATTTGTTTAACTGCATTTCCTCCATGCAGTCTCAGGCAAGATGGATTAGCTAGAATGGTAAGTGTCACGGTTAAAGTAAGAAAATAGCTGAGATGTTGTTCAACATAAAAGCTAGAGAGCCGAGCAATGTATATCACTGCTCATTTATACCTACATCATTCATATATGCTTTTTACTTTTTTGCGGGTGATGAAGACTGTGCTAGGAATCAGGCCCTAGCAGCACAGGGAGAGAGCTATGTTGATTACTTTGTCAGATTTTGTAAATAAAATTGATCTGATTATTGTTACAAGATTATTTTTTTGCATTACCATGTATACTACTTCTAATGCAGGAATACCCATCATGCATCTGTAAGACAAGTGCAATGGTGAGACAATCCTTGTAAGTACAAGTATGAATTACATAAAAATATGAAATAAAAGTAAATACACCACGCCACGGCAAAAAATAAAATCCAAAGACAATTTATTGCAATGTCGGTAAGCGCTTTCACACGGAAATGCGTGCTTCATCAAACCTCAAAAACAAACTAAAACACCAACCATATATATTCACCATATCATCAATTACATCAATTAAAACATCAATTTAAAATAACCTATAAGGATTCTACATCAATTAAGAAGAAACTTCCTACAAACCATATACAGGTACTATGCTTCAAAGTGCAATATACCTATTAAATCACTTAAAGAGAGCACATCCCTTCAAAACAGGTTTGATGGAAGTCCTACCATTAATGCCTGGATATTTTTCTGCCTGTAGACTGATTATCCAAAGTAGCTCACATTCTTCCGTGTAATTCCTAAAATCCCCACCTCGTATACTAGGTCTAACCATTTCAACAACGCTAAAGCCAAATACATGATCAAAACCTTAACAATATTTGGCTCGCGCATTACGTGAATCATGTTGATTTATCGAATACAAATGTTCCCTAATACGCTCAGCTAGGGACCTATTGGTCTTGCCAATATAAAAACAGCCACATACTCTGCAGCTGGCCAAATAAATCAAGTCCCTACTCCTACAATTTGCACATGCCCCAAATTCATAAACCTTCCTGGTTACAGGATGCATAAAATTATTTGAAACATCTATATTATCACAAAAATTACAATTCATGCATCTCATTCTTCCTATTTGCATATCATCCTCAACCTTAGGTGTATTTCATACATCCTTGTAACACAACTGTCCCTTAAGACTCTTCCTATTTTTAAAAACAAAGTTGGGTTTATCCCCCACCACCTTCTTCAACCCAACATCCAGATGTAAAATCGACCAATTATCTCTAACTATATCCAGGATGTGATGAACATCACTGGTATAGTATACAGAAGGGAAAATCCTGATTAGAGCAGATAGAGCAATTACTAGCAGAAGTATTCGAGATGCAATTGTAGCCATCAGAATAAAAAGGATGAGCTCTCCCCTCTCTCTCCCTACAACTCTCATATAGAGCTACATCGACCTC